>NC_087524.1:1555000-1617500 GCF_963921805.1 Phalacrocorax carbo | reverse complement strand
GGTGAGAGTGGCAGCGGACATGCCTCTTCAGGCTGAGGGCAGTAAGCACACTCGTGATGGGGAAATTTTTTCAGGCTGTCTGCAGGCTCAAGCTGATATTATTTCATTTGTGTTACCAGAACACAAGGGAAAGTGGGAACCTGGGCACATGACAACAAGGCACTCAGCAACTTTCACAATCCTTTCAGCTTTGAACTTTGTTCTTAATGGTTAAAAAAGAAAAACAACACAAACCCGTAATGAGTCCTAGTGTTTCAAAGCTAAAAGCCATTCCAAAGCTCACCAGGACATCTCCAGTAACACCCTCCCTCCTGTCTCCGGTCCGCAGTGCCTCCTCCTGGTGAGACCACAGCCTTCAGTCCGGATCGAACTGCTGCAGCCCTGAGTTTGTGACGAGCTGTGCAGTGGTGTGGTCCCTGCTGCTAAGGAAAAGGCGGCACACTGGCAGGACTGCAGCATGATCTATATACCAGGAGGTATGAACTGAGGAGAATCATGAACAATAGAATCATTCCAAAACTCCTAAACTTAATGAAATTGATGGTAAAGTCTTTATTCTGTGCTGTTCCTATGCTTTGAGATGGTGCCTCATTCTGGATGCAACATAAGCGTCTGTAACATGAAAGATACAGGGTTGGTTTGGCTGTTGAAGAAAAGACAGTTGAATGTTTTGCCTTCTTGAGAGAAGCAGAAAATGACCTGGGACTGGGGGCTAATTAAAAGAGTTGCAGGCATCTGCAAAAATTTGCAGCTAGGAAAGCCATTTAAGTAGTTCTTTCTAAAGTGTCAGCATTAGGTTTCAGAGCTGACATACTGAGATGGGTGTAGGCAGCTCGTGCCTCTCTCAGCTACAGTCCAGGCTGTCTGCAGACTCAGGCAGACATCGCTCTGTGTTGTCCTCCTTAACAACTCACCAGGGCAATACTTTTTCTGCCCTTCTTTTCTATTTTCTTTTCTTTTCCCCCCCTTTTTTCTTCTATCTTTTTCTTTTTTTACATTGAGACAGTTGATAGTGTCAAAGCTCAGTTCTAAGGACTCATGTACAAATCTCTTGATAGTCATAGAAGGTCTGAGGCAAAATCAACCTTTCATTTACACTCAAAAAATGCACCTAGGGTTGCAAGCGGAGAATAGCAAACGTTAAATATGCCAGCATACTTGTAATTAGGGATATGGTTTAGCGGTGGACTTGGCAGTGTTAGGTTTACAGTTAAACTTGATGATCTTAAAGGTCTTTTCCAACCTAAATGATTCTATGAAGTACTGCCATTGCAAGCAGATTCAGATTTTGGCCCTAAAGCTGCAATTCTGGTAAAGCAGGAACGTACTAAGCAAAACCCACATGCTACCACAGAAGCTGCACAGTCCAGACGCTAAACCACCATACCCATGTTAGGGATGAGAAATACTGAGCGCCCAAGTCTCTTTGCTGTGAGTACGCCCAGTCCCAGGAGCTGGGTGGCACAGAGTACCGCGTGGGGGGAGAAGTGCCACCGCCTCCGACCGCGGTGGCAGGCTGTGCCTTGGTGCCCTGTGGCGGGGCTGGTTTGACTGCAGGGCCTCGCTGGCGTAGCAGGCTGCCAACACGGCGTTCCTCTGCCGTGGGTCAGCAAGACGCTACTGCAGTAAGTCCCTCGTTTTGGCCCAGTTTGTGGCTCAGATCTGGGACCGAGAGGATGTGAACGGAGGGTGCTGACGCCCACGTCCACTGCCCTGTTCCTGGCTCTACCAATACAATACCACTATTTGCCTTCCTCCTAGGAGGAGGCGAATGTACATTTTTGCATGTATGTGTGATATAGCAGGTGAGGTGTGCTCCTTGCCTGCCTCAAGATTAAGGGGAATCAAGAAGAAAATAATAATAATATATTGTATTCTAATGGCTCTACCTAAAACAAAAGAATCCCCCCAAATCTTTGAGAACACTGAGCTAGATCCTCCAGATCTGGGCTGGTGCCAAGATCCTTAGGGCTGTGCAAAGCTCTGCTGGCTCAGGGGAGGTCTGGAGGGAAGGCTGGATGGGGGACAGCTTGCATGGACTGGGGTCTCTGCTGCCATGAGAGAAGGCAGGGCACTAATCCTGAGCCTTGACTGTCGTTGAACTCTGGCCTCATGGAGCACTGTTCACTGTGCCGAAGGGATCTTTATGCGTCATATGCCTTGTTCATGCCCAAATGTCAGCTGATGGATGTTCAATAGTTCTTGATGGCCCTGTGGTTTCTGTAGTCTGCTTTACAGCCCACACGAAGCAGGGAAAGGCCAGGAACAAAAACAAAGGAAGGTTGGGTGGGGAGGGCTGCTGTGAGCACCGCCAGCTCAAGCTGGGAAAGGGCTCAGGTGCGCAGGGTAAGAACAAAATCCAATAAGCAGGCCTCACTAATTTAAATCTCAGTTGACCATACCTGTTCTTTCATTGTGATACTCTGAATGACCACTTTCTTTTTCTTCAGGGGCACTGGGTATAGAAGCGTTTAGCTCTGCCCATGTTATCACTGCTGTTATCACTATGATTATTACTACCATTTGCTTCCCAGCACCACTCAGAACAAAGGCCCCTGTTGCCCTGAGCACTGTACAAATGCACTGGGAGAAAATAAACAAAGGCACATTGACTTGCCTGAGTTTCCATACCATGCCAGTGTCAGAGCCAGGAACCTCCAAGTTCCTCTTGCTAAGCCAGGGACGGCCATTGTGTGCCTTCAAGCATTTTGAGCAGGACTTTCGAGTCACGGCTATACAAGGCAGCTGGCTGAGAGCCTGTGCATGCAGAGGACTGCTGGCTAATGTTGCACCAACAGCAACGGGAATGAAGAAGCCAGCAGGAACCAATTGAACTGGAGCTTCTTGGGCCCCTGCTGCAATTTCAGCCCAGCTCCAGTTGGGGCACCCCCGCAAAATGCTCCCAGAGCTTCCATCCTTTCAGCTCTCCTGTGGCTCTTCGCCAAACGGAATTTTGGCGTGCTTCTTGCCGGCTTGGGAAGGTTGGGTAACCCTGCAAAGTCTGCCCACACTAGCTGGAACCAGGAGCTTGGCTTTAGGCTGTATTTCCCTGACCTTCTCACTCTTACCTTCCCTGTTCTCTCGTGTCTTTAGCTTCATTCAAGTGAAGTGTTGACTTTTTTTTCTCAGTCCCAACATCCACCCCGATTTTCTCCTGCCCTGATCTTTTCCACAGGTGTTTTCCCTCCTCACTGTTCCTGAACGCTCAAGCCCATGCACATTCCCAGCTAGCTTGCCAGCCCTGGCTGGGGTAAATTCTGGCAAAACGACCTTAGTCTTTCCAGAAGGCAAAGCTGAAACAAAGAACTGTACCCAGCTGCCCGCAAAGGCAGAGCATGAAGGCTGCTATTCCCCAGGACCACCCTTAGCCCATCCAGCCCAGCCAAAGGGACCTGATTTCTGGGTTCAATCAACAGCAAGAAAGCTTCTTGGAAGAGATTATCAGAGAAACGTCTTCTGAGAGAGAAGCAAAGAGAAGAGCAGCTGGACTGCACCCTTTGTGGGTTCTTTGGGGGCTAGCACACGAACCCACACCCCAGTGCAGCGCCTGCTGTGAGGGAGACGGGACTCAGAGCAAGGTCCAGGGAACTGAGCCCCGCGTGTTCCCCTTCCCTGCCCGCAGCAGCCCTGTGTCTGCGCCAAGCCCTGCCCTCTCTTCCATCAAGCGGACATCCCTGGGGCCCCAGAGTCTTTTCCCTAATCAGCCCATTTCCCCTGGCTTGGTCCTGGGAGGACGCGGTGCTCACAGGCTCTGAGGTGTCTCTATCATTGGCTGTCAGGTGAAGCCCTCCATAAGCACTCCAGCAGGCCTTTCTTTATTTATTTTTAAAATTCCCCTGAGCCTACGAAGGTCGTTTGAACAAATTGGAGCTGACAGACATTAACTTGGAAAAAAGCCCATTGCACCATGATAAACTCCATTTAAAGAGAAGCAAAAGTGCCAGGCAAGGAAGGAACAAACGATGAGAGATTTGTCACTGTTACTATAAGCTTAGGAGGTGAGACTGTCAGCTCCTGCCTCACCTTCTCCCATTATGCATTATCACACACTCCAGCGTTGCTATTTCCAGTGCAGTAGCTCCTATTGGTACAAATCGGCTGAACTGGGATGTTGTGCAAGGCCACAGGGAGAGCCACTCCCAGCTCCAGAGAGACCATGCAGGCAAACTATATTGGTGGGCCATACGTCTGGTGAAGAGGAAAGGAAACCAAAGCCCAGAGATGAGGTGCTTCCCCCCAGGGCGTACAGAGAATCACCGTCTGAGCTGGGAACCGACCTCAGACCAGGACTGTCCCCCTCCCGGTCCCCAGTCCTTGAGCCTGTTTTGCATCTGTCTGTGATCTCAGGCATCCATGTACCAGTGGGGAGATGAGCATGGTTTTACACCTCAGCATCTACCTAGCTGGGAAACACAGCACCGCCACAGCTCCCAGAATCAGCTGTATCAATCTTAGTCCGTATGACTGCTGATGAAACCCATGTTCTGTCCAAAGATATATCCTAATGCCTCCCATTCAATTTGCACATAGTTTCTTTATGCTTTGCTTAGTGTCCTTGAAACAAAGGCAATTGGTTTCTCCTCTCCTCTGGGCATCATGTGGGATCCAACCACCTCCAGCCCCCTGAGGAGCCACAGCAGCCGCCAATCGTTCTGGCAAGCCAGGGTCAAATCTCAGAGAGGAGCAGGCCTGGGACATCACACTTACCTGGCCAAGTCTGGGCCAGGCTTCCCTCTACCCCATAGCCAGATGAGAAAAGAACTGTGACTGCAGATCAGCAAGCTCAGAAGTAGCACGAAGTGACTAATATACCTTGCAGGTAGGAACCGAGCCATGTTCATACTCAAGCCTCTTTGTCTTGGAGTCCTGCATAAATGAATAGTAGTCTTAGTGCTGGCAGTGTTGTGGCAGATCAGTCCGGGCTTCTTACCAGGGATCTAGTGCAGTGAGCCCAGACCCAGCACTGAAGGCCTTCTGTAATCAACTGGGTTATAAATAGTGTCTGCCTAACCAGGCTGACAAATGTCTTGACATGGTCACTGCAGCAACTGTCACCATCTAGGCAAAACTGTCGGCTGCAGGAGACCTGTTCCTTACCGACACCCTTCTAGACCAAGAGTGGTCCCAAGTCCTGCGAGGTCCGGGTGGCTGGCAGGAAAGCCCTGTCCACGTAACCAGCCGTGAAGAGCACCAGGAAGGTCTCTGCTGCTCACGCCTGGCCCTGTGCCCAGCACAGATCTGTGTCAGGAAGAGGGGCGGCAGGGCTCTTCACCAGGTTCTGGTACAGCACGCGGCTACGTCTTAGCAAACCCTCCAAAATAACCACCGGCTCTGGGTGCACTGTCCCTCTGCAGCATAAATGGGATGGCCAATTTACTATGCATGAGAGATTTCCAGTCTTGGCTGGATGTTCCCGATCCACAACAACCTTTGATCCAGCAGTGAATGGTGCTAACCTCAACTTTCTGCGTTTGGGCTCCCTGCCCGGCTTTATGGTTAAGCGTTACAGCAATGTCTTTCCTGCTGCCCAGTTTCCCTCTTGGAAACAAAGATCGCATTTCTGCAATGCTGCAGTTAGACCAGTTTGACCTTTCCCTGTCATGTGGATGCCCGGACAAGTCAGAGGGGGCTCGGCAGAGATGGGCAGCGTCCTCACACTACAGAGACAGCCAATCTAGCTGCTCGCCCGCACTGTTCCACCCACTACCTCCTCAAGGCTTGTCTCCAGCTGTGTCTGCACCCTCAGTCAATATCAACTTTATGTTTTCCCTCCAACTCACATCTGCTGACCATCCACGCTGCAAACCCCTCTGCTGAACCCTGAGTGACCCACTCAGCCAGCCCCTGGTGACCTCTGGCTGTGAGACCTGGCTCACCCCACACTGGCCTTCAGAGCCACCTCCCTCTGCTTTGCTGTGGCTTTGGAAGTCACTTGAGCACGAAAGCCTTGAGCACAGGAAGTCCACCAGGGCAACCCTACCCCAAAATCCCATCCCAAAGTCATCTCCTACCCCTACTGCAGTCCCTTCTCCTGAACCATCCTGTTGGGGTTACGCGCCTCAGTCCTGCATAAAATGAGGCATCTAATTCTCTGCGCGAGGCCCCTGCAAGAGGCCCTGCCTCTCGGATAGGGTGACAGGTCTGGCCCTGTTTATTTTCAGCTTTTTTGGGTCAACAGCTGTCTTTCACTTGGTACACGGGACACGGAACCCTGGTCTTGCTTAGGGCTGATATTTCTGATCTGTAGGTAAAAGCAGCTGTAAAGGGGGGGGCTGTATTACCCTAGCTACAAAATAGTCATAGCAGCAAGCAGAACTAGTCAAAGCACTAGAGAGGTGGGTTAGTTTCAATATCATTTCTATGTAGTAGGATTGCAATGGGACTTCCTGCAGAATGTGTAGAGGAATTAGAGGCTCTTTTTCTAACAGATTCCTTCAGTTTTCTAAAGGACATTTTTATTGGCGTTACTTTGGAAGTATTTTCCTCCCCCTGTATGAATGAAGCTTCTTCACTCAACTTTGGTTACAGATAGAAGTTTTAAAGCCGGGATGAAATATGATGGAAACCAGAGTGTGTTTCTATTGATGACAATTCTTCATGCAGATTTGACCTCTGGGGGAAGAGGAAGGTTGTTTCGTAACCAAAAAATTCCCTTGCCAAAAATGTTGCCCTGGTAACTGATGCTGTAGAGATGAGCCTGAATCCTTATACTACCCATTAAAGGGAATCTGACTCGGGAGAGCAAGAGGTGAGCCCTGGAGAGCTGGATGGTGGGGGCTGAGAGGGGCTGGGGATGTGGGAGATGCCTGAGTGGGGATGGGGGAGAAAAGGCGTGCGGTGAAAAGGCCAAGGGCAGCGAGTGCAGGGTGAGACCCACAGGGGCACAGGGGGTTTGAAAGACTGATAGGGGCAGAGAGGATGTGGGAGGCAGCCAAACCGGCTGGTGGGCTTGGCAGCATCAGTAACACATGGAGGCTGTCATGGAATGCCTTCCCCGGGATACAATGGTGTTTTGAGATTCCCCCCTTCAAGTCCCTCCTGCACCTTACTGCAGCAAAAATCATTCTCTCAGCATCCCCTTTCCTTAGCCTCTAACCATACTCATCCCATACCAGCCGTCAGCACCATCTTCCTGGCCCCATCAGCCCCCACCTCACCGGTAATGAGGGGGGCTGTGTGGTCTGCCTTTCCTGCACTCCTGCGCTTCCCTCTGGATCCCAGCAACAAGTTTAATTGGAAAAAACCAAGGCTGACTTGGAGGGAAGGCAAGGAGGCAGGGAGAGCCTGTGCCAGCTGACACCATGATCGATTATCTGGAACTCCACCTGACACTGAAATTAGGGTTTTTTAATGATAGGCCGACTCTCCCTGGATGTGAAATTCAAATGATCTCCAAAGCTTCCCTGTGACCATCACTCGCTGCACGCAGTGGTACACGCCACATGCAGGTACTTTGTCTCTGTCACTGCTGAAAGGACATTGTTATTACCAACAACTCTTTGTATTAACCAGTCTCCTACCTAATAGACAACACTTTACGTTCTGCACCGTTACCCAGTCAGGGCTGCTGTGTGCCTGAGAGACACGTGCTTCCCCCCGGCTCCCCTGGGGCAATGGAAAGCCGGTGCTTAAAAAGAGACACCAAAATGGAGGATGCACACACACCTTGCTCCCCCTGCAGCCCCCTGCTCTCATGCCGGGGGGTGATTTTCCTTGGCGCTGCCTGTCTCACCTGCAGACCCATAGCACAAACCAGCGGGGCAGGGGGTGGCTCTGCTGGGATGTGTGGAGGTGCCCAAGCTCCCTTCAGATGAAGAAAGGGAGTTTTTCCTCCCACCAACATTTTTCCCATCCCAGGGGAAAACTGGAGGAGGCAACACGGCAGGGAGTTTTCCTCATCTTTATCCTGCTTGGTGAGCCATCAAGAAGGTGCCTTCTGGGCTGGTACGCTCCCATGCCCCACCGTCAGGATGGAAGAAAAGGCATCACCTCCCGGGGTCCATGTTGTCGCTGAGCCCTGGCGTTTCTCAAAGCATTTGCATCTGTGTGGAGGGACCGTCGCTGCTGGTGGAGGTTGCCTCGTGAGATATGATTCCCACCTTTCTTCTACCATCTGTTGACCTGGCCCTCGGGAATGCAGGGGGAAGGTGGCTGGGAGAGGAGACATGGGGCTGTTCTGTGGCCATTAGCTGGGCATATTGGCTGCCTTTTCTCATGGGACGTGCCAAGCAGAAGTACCAGGGTTTTTTTCCTTCTGGGCACGGAGGGAAAGGAAGAGATGGAAAAAAAGAAAAAAGGCGGAGAAAAAAATGTAAAGTAATATGTTAACTCTGTAAAATATGAAATCATGTAAATACAGCGGAGGCAGTAGTAGCCTGTAAACCACCATGCATTAAGCAGGATTTCCTACATCTTGCTGCTACACTGAATGAAGATTTGGAAAACCTCATGGAGGGAAGATTTCCTAGCACAGACAGTAATTTCACTGCAGTTGTAGAGTCCTCTGACAGCACTGGGGAAGGCATCATCACCAAAGGGGGCCTTTGGCCACATCATACAGTGCCAACAGGAGGGACCATGGGTTCTGGGTGATGGAGATGCTGAAGGGAAAAGGGAAAGGCCCTGCCTCCAAAAACGTTTGCTGCAAATTCAGCTTTTCACCCAAGAGAGGCATTGCGAGGAGGTTAGATGGGGACACCAACTGTTTCCAGCTCCAGCAAGAATTGCTTTGGGCTGTGTTGAATGAGAAAAGCTGGGCACACATGCTTCTGGACAGGACTGCAGGAAGCTATAATTCAGACCTTCTGGTTTGCCTCACCAAGTGAAACCCTGGGTGATGACACTGACATTTTTCACAGGCTGGCCCACTACAGTGTCCATTTTTCCCTTCAGTTAGATCTTGCTTTGGCATATTTAACAACATAACCTATGCAGCCTCAGTTTCTTCCTGGTTAAGAGAAGCTGCTTGTATTTGATAATCTGTGGGCATCTTTGATGAGGAAAAGTTATATGAGTTCCCATGGGAAAATCGCATATTCTCTCTGTGCCTCAGCCCTCCCTCTCCACTTTACCGATGGTGTTGAAGGTCGCCTTTCCTTAAGAGAATGCTCAGCACCAAGCACCCCGTGGCTGCAATCTCAGCTGCCCTCTCTGGCCATCCCTCAGGTCACATATTCAAGTGACTTAGGCATCTTTGCTCTGGGAGGGAGTCAGTGGCAGAGCCGGTATTTGTTATTCAAGGTCGTGTGGTGCTATGAGAGGTGTAGGGAGGGCAGTGCCGCGCTTTGCTGGTGCGTGGGATGCCTTTGCCCCGTACCACCCCCACCCAGCTCGGTACAGCCACTGGTGCCCTCGGTAGCCAGTGCCGGTTGCGCTCCAAGCAAGGTCCCCGTGGGAGCTGAGCAGAAAGGGGATGCATGCGGACAGTGTTCCTTGCTTTCCTCCATCGCCTGGTGAGCAGCCCCTAATCTGAGGGGCGTGCCAGTATTAATGTCTTTAATAACGACGGATCAGATTGTATGAAGAGTTTTAATTGATGTCTATATCCCTGGAAACATAAAAACAGCCATGCAAACGTCTTACCACTATTATTTTATCAAAGGTTTTGACGTGGCTGCTGCATAGGAGATGTCAGGGAAAAAATTCATGTCTGCAAGGCACAAACAGGCGAAGTAATGGGATATAAATCAAAAACAGTGAAAGGGGAAAGTGGTTAGTCACAAGATCATAGAGTTTTCACTACAAGGGAGAGCAGTGAATTCTCAATACAAGCAGCAGAATTCGTTCATTCTCGGGTGCCATCAGCCCTTTCTCCCCTCCCGGTCCCCAACACACGCCCCCCTCTGCTCCCAGGATACACAGACCTGGGCAAGGGCTGACCGTCTTGGAGGTGCCCGTCTGGTCAGCTTCGTACAAGCCATGTCTCTTCCTTGTCCCCTCCTACTTGTACAGAAGGCGTGGAAACTCAGCCCCAGAGCAGGGTTACTAATGGCACCCCCTTCCCTTCTGCTAGTCAAGAGTATAAATAACCCTTTAGCAGGTCTGCTTAGCTTGTGTCACTTGGTGGTCTATGAACACACTCATAAGTATAGTTTCCATTACAGAGAGGACAAACTGAAGTGTGGGAGAGGGGCTGATAGGTTTACTCCAGGCTGGTGGCAAAGAGGAGGAAGGAAAGCATGAATTCAGCTCACCTTGTTTGCCATGGAGTAACTCTGGGACACTACCATGCAGTACCAGGAGGAGATCAGCTGCGGACCTGCTGCTCCTCAGTGACTAGCTCTGACCTTCAGGGCACATGGAAGGCTGGGACCCTGTTGATGGCTCACGACACGGACCACTTTGTCCCCTTCCCACAGCCAGAGCCCCACAGAGCTCAGCCAGTGGGCCAAGGCAGCCGAGACCCACCTGTGAGACCCTCACAGGTTGATCCTGCACTGATGCCTTGCACAGACTTTATTTCTCCTAGCCACAGTGTCCCATGGGGCGTTGTTCTGTGGTGGGGAGATGTTCAAACTGGCCAACAGCTGGAAATGTACGAGTACAGCGTGAGAAGTGACTGTCTTTTCCAGGGCACTGCTAAGAGGAAGCTTGCAGCATGACTTCCTTGTCCAGTTGCTTGGGTTGCAAACATAAAAACCTGGACAGGGTGGTAAGGTGGAAGGAGGCGAGGAAGGGAGGAGAGAGGATGAAAAGGAGGAAAAACTGGTGGATAAAAAGAAATTTGAAAAAAAGTAAGTGAAATATTCAAACTGGAAAGTGATATTATAGAAAACTGCAGGGAACACGCTTGAGTGCATTCAAATTTATTCAAACTCTGCGTCTGACATTGATGAATGCAACAGCTTTTTCCACAATATGTAGAGCGCACAGGGCATTTAGGATTGCAGCATCCCTTTCACTGCAGCTGTCTGGGGGCCTGTTCTGAGCACTGTGGAGACCCCTACTCTGGGACCTGGCGTGCCCCCTTAAAGAAGAGGCCAGGAAGCCATTTGGGAAGGAAGAGAAAAACAAACAAAAAAGAAGGATTTCAGCAAAAGATCAGGGAGGAGAGATTTCAAGGCTAATCCAACCTTACTGTGCATGAGGTCTTTATCTTTTTGGCAGGACCCGGTTTCTCCTCTAGCAGTGGAGAAAAGTCCTTCCCAACATGCATGCATCCGTAGCAGGGGGGCTGTACTGGGATGCACAGACAAGTCATTGCTTTTCTGTAGGTCCTATAGAAAAGCACCTTCCTGCCAACAAACCTCAGTGCAAAGCTGCTTTGCAAGCAGGGGCCTCAAGACCCTGTTCTCTCTGGCTGCAGTGGCAAAAGGATCTTGCAGTGGTGGCCCAACAAAAGACCATGAACTAGTCATCTTCCCGCAGGGAGCGCACTTGCACCCTCTTTGCATGCCACGGGGCCAGGCTGGCACCCCAAGCGATGACTTCCACACTTTCCTCCAATTTCTCCTCCCCTTGCCTGGGAAGCGTAGCAGCTTTCAGGAATAACAGGGTACAGAAGAGCTTGAGTCAACAACCACCTGCGAGTGTTTATCTATAGATTTCATGCTTGCAGGATTTTTTGGGAAGAGGATGGATGGAGCTGTCTTTCTGATGGATGCTCATGGAAAGAGGTGCAAACCCACCAGCGTGCCAAGTAGATGTTGAACTCCAGCTTTCTCTTCCACTGCTGTATCTGGACTGTGCACACACTTGCAGACTGACAGCAAAGCAAGAATTTCCCTGCACATGCCTTGTGGTGCTGAAGCTGGCAGAAAGCTGGGAGGCAGCCTGGGGGTCCTGGCACCCTCAGCTGCGTGAGGCCACTCATGGAGTGTAGGATTCCTTCCTTCCTAGTCTCTCTGCCCATGGATACTTGAGACGACCTCTGATACCTTTTTTTTCTGTGTCCAAGGCTTTTATACCTTCTATACCTTCATGTTGGAAAGGGTCTGATGTCTAGGACATGGGACACCTGAGTTCAACTCCCAGATCCACAGCAAACTCCCTGTGTGGTTCGGGTCACGTCAAGTCAGTCTTGCAGGCTAAATTCCCCACATGAGGTGTAAGAACAAGAATAGCAGCCTGGTGTTTTTATAAACAAGAGGTGTTTTTATAAACAAGATATGTTTTTACAGTGCCGTCACTGCGAGTTCTCATATTTTCCACAGTGTTTTTCTGCTACTGTACATATACAGCACTTGTAATTTCTGATTTAGACTGTTTTGCCTTTCCTTTACTTCTCAAATTTCATCTCACCTATGCTACCATGACACCATGGAGACCACTGTGTTTGTCACATGAAGAAATTTGGCCGCTGGTCCTCCGCAATCACAGTGGGGAGCTGTGGAAGAGGGGCTTTCCTGCTGTTTGCTCTCCAGGGCTCTGCACAACTCCTCTCCAAAGGGGCAGCACGCAAATCCAGCTCAGCTCCGGCAGCTTGTCTGCCAGGGCAGCCACGTGGGAGAGGAGTGAGTGGGTCACTTTGTGGGACAACACCAAATGCAAGGCCCACCCTGGTATG
The DNA here is from genome assembly GCF_963921805.1 of Phalacrocorax carbo. NCBI lineage: Eukaryota > Metazoa > Chordata > Aves > Suliformes > Phalacrocoracidae > Phalacrocorax > Phalacrocorax carbo. The sequence continues at coordinate 1,604,995 of NC_087524.1, read as the reverse complement.
TGCTGAGATGCCAGCATCCCCCGAAGCCATGGCTGTACCTACCTGAGACAGTGGGAGCAAGACCAGACCCACCAGAGGTGAGCACGCGGGATCCTCACTTGGGCCCTGGTTTAGAGATAGGCTGGGTAGGAAGGGGGGGGATGGAGCTGTGCTTCAGGGACATGGGCATGATGGGTTTCAAATGGGGATCCTCACGCACGTGACAAGAAATCAGAATTTGAACATATTTCCCCGAAGTTCATGTTTTCTTTGGCTCTTTGGTCCTTCTAGTAAGGACCATTTCTAAATCTTTAGGAAGACTTTTGGTAGATGTTCAGGGTGGTTTCACAAAGCCCCTTAGGCTGAGGCTGAACAGTCAAAAAGAGACTCAGTCTGACCGACAAGCAAGAAGCAAGAAAGTCCACTGTGTCCCAGCAGTAGGAGATGCTCATAACATCTCTCTTGGCGGTGCCTCGGGAAATGCACAAGCCGCCTTGCTCTGTCTCCTGAAAAGGACAGCATCAAAGACACCACCTTTCCCCCACCCTCGAGCTGCCCTCAGATGGGCTGGGAAGGAGCTGATGGCCCAGCACCCTGCTCATGAGGTCCAATAAATGGTTTGGGGAGGGGGGGTGTGCCGTGGCCTGCCAGAGCAGCCGAGAGCTTCTCCCTCTTGCTCTCTCTCTTTTTCTCTTTAGATCGTCGTCATGGTGTAAACAAACAAGCTAAACTCTATGAGATTTACAGTGCCCAGCTTCGGTGGCTTCCAGTGCGGCGCAGTGAGATATTTCTGTACAGGCAGGCTAAGCACTTTCCATTTTATACCTCAGCGGCTTTATAGCATCTTAAGGATTTCTGTGCATGCCTGGCTTCACTCAGAGGGAAAAAAATCAAGCTTGTAAATAAATACTAAATATATATGAACAAAAAAGACAGAAGGGAAGAGAGAGGGACACACGCACACACACGCACGCACACACACGCTTACCCGCACTGGCAGAGGGAAGCAGAGAGGGGATGCAGAGATAGAGGGGGATGAATGGGAGATGGAGATACAAGAGATAAAGAAGAAAGAGCCAGCTGAGCAGCAAGCTGAGGACAGGCTTTCCTCCACCACAGCCAGATGGAAAGAAAATAGAACAGAGCGAGCAGCGCTCTGACAATTTGGGGAGTATTAATTTCCCATCGGGTCAGGTTAATGGCTGCGCCTGAGGTTAAGCCCGCGCGGCAGGGGAAGGCGCTCTGCTCCGTTACTGGCCCCTGAGCCCAAAGTCAGGAACCCCGGTTGGGCTGTTACCCGTGTACTCTGCCCCCTTCTCATCCTGCCTCGCTGCCGTTTGACAAATACTCCCTGCAGCCAGGTCTGCACCTGACTTCAAAGCAGCAGCGAGCTTCTGGGAGCAGGAGCTGCCCCTGCCCCAGTGCCGGGGGCTCCTGGGCTGAGCGACCCTCCTGCACCCCTTCAGCACGAACCAGAGCGGTGGTTTTCCTTCCTCCCATTTTTGTGAATAACCGGGTTTTCTCTCTCCAACCCCATCACTTCTTTCATCCGGGGCAGGGCAGAAATACAGCCTGTGGCCTGAAGCAGGGCTCCAGTGGCTCTTCGCTGCCTCTGGCATCATCAGCAGCCTTTCCCTGGTGCAGGTGGACCCTTGCTGCCCAGCGAGCTTTTAGAAATGAGCTTCAAGGAAAGCTTTTTGTGCTTTGTGTTTTGTTTTGATGATAACAAAACGTTTCAATGCACAGTCAGGATCTTTCACCTGCACCTGTAGTATGGAAAACAAGCCTGGGGGAGGGCTGCACGTGACAGCAGGCAGCAGAAGGACAGGTTTCCCGTAGGATCCATCCTCAGTCCCAGCACTTACCACCAGCTCCACAGCCCTGATGCATGAAGGTAAATCTCCGCTGTGCTTTCTAGCACCGCATTGCCCCACTGCTAGGGATGGGGCAAGGAAAGGAAGAAGTGACTTGACAGTGGCGACACAAGGAATCGGTGCCAGAGGTGGGAGCCAAAGTTTGATTTCTGCAGGCCTGCTAATCTGTCATCCAGGGGGACCACACCACACTGTCTGTGAAATGCAAGCTGACAGCTAGCAGGTTTAATAGAGCTGTTGCAGTTCTGCGTGGCAAATGGCAGCCTGCATCCAAATCTGAGCACAGTCACCCTCGCAGCCTAGCTGAGCTGAGCTGGGGAAGTCCTGGGAATAAGGACTGTGTCCAGGATTTTTTCATACAAGCAAGTCCAATGCAGAGATAGTATATGTTGGCCACGGCTTTCCCTTCACCCCTGTCTTGTGTGGTTTCCCCCCCTCTACTCCTGGCACACACTGACCTTGCCTGGCGGGGCCGGGCTAGCTTATTACAGCAGGAGGCCTGCGTGCCCTAACTTTTAACCAGGCTGCTGCTAGCGTGAGCATCCAGTATAGACCAAACATATACCTTTGGGTCACAAAAAATCTCTGCCCGCAACACGCGGCGGGGTGTACAGCCCCGCTGGCACGACGTGGAGGTGAGGCTGAAGCCGAGGAGCTGCCAGCCCGTGCTCCCTCCGGGAAAAGGCTGCACGCCACGCAGCAAGCGCGGGCAAACCCCTGCAGCTCCTTGGCTTCCCCTCGAACGACCTGCGCCGTGAAATGTTGCTTGTGAGGCTACCTGAAGTTGCTGGGCCCAATTTTGGTCTTTGCGTGGAGTGAAAACTCCCATGCAAGGCTCTGCTGGGCAACCAGCCGCAGGCTTGAGAGTTGCTGGTTCCATCTCCAGGTGTGACCCAACCCTGCTCTGCTCCCGACGCCGGCTCCTTGCTGCTGGGCTCCTGCCCAGAGCAGAGGGGTTCCTGGGCTGGGAGAAGGGAGCGCCTCCCCTTGGGTGGCTGACAATTTCTCACCATTCTCTCTGTGCCCAGGACTCGCTTCTCCTTCTCAGATATTAAGTATTCAAACCTCATTTACATCCTTATTTTTCAATTTGCTGCCACAGTAGTTTAATTTATTCTATATAATTTCTTTTTCTGAGGGGACATTAATCATTGCCCTGTGCTTTTTGGCGCCTGTGGGATATGTGTGTGGTTTTTTTTAAATCAATAAAATAAAGCAACCTTCCTTCCCTCTACCCACCCCCCCCACTCCTTCCCACCCCCAACATGCCCCTTTGCCCGAGGAGAGAAATATAATTTCTCTCACCATTTTTTTTTACCCCCATTGTTTCCTTCATTTTCAGCCCAAACAGATTAACTTGTCTTTTTTATTTCTGATGAAATGCTGTGTGAGTAGCGAGGCTGGGAGGGGAGAGCTCCTGTCTGGGGCTGCCCGCTGTGTCACTCGGAGGGTGGGTTTAGGATGACGTCCCCGCTGAACCGCTGAAGCCCAGAGCCACTGGAAGGGGAAACTTGGTGTTTCCAAAGCCAGGCCTTGGAAAGACCGAGTCCAGTCGTGGTGCAGGGGTGACCGGTGGGCTGGGGAGGATGCAAAAGCAGCCAGCACAATGAACTGCAGACGTGCAGCCATGAAGACCGGGCAACACCTACCACAAGACTCTAAAAGGAAAGAAAGGAGAAAACCATGGGGAAGAAAGAAGAAGGAGAGAGATTGCAGGAGGGAGAGAGGAAGAAAAGCAAAAAGCAAGAAAAAAGAAAGAGAAAATATTTTGGGGGAGAGAGAAGGACCAGAGTGCCCGAGATCTTAGTGGCTTTTCCATTTGACTCTAGCTGATTCAAACACAAGAAAGGGTAGTTTCTGCTCTGGATTTAGCCCGATGTGTAGCTACCGGGGTGCAGGCTGCTCCCACACGGGGTGCAGGACGCAGCGGGGCTGCAGCTGCCCGGCACCGGGCTCCCCCAGCACCATGGGCCCCCCTGCCACAGGGTGGGGGGTTTGGGCCATTATAGTCGCTTTCTTTTGTTGTTATGTAATCTCTGATAATGAAAGTCCGGTTCTGAGAGGATGCTTAATGCGGTATTAGTCAGTTGAAATATAAGTGTAAATTACATGCCTGCAGCTAGAAAAAAATGGTTACAGCAGAAAACATCCCTCTTTAGTAGCATACTATAATCAAGAGAGCTGATCAGAAAAAGAATTTTGATGGATCAGTTTTCCACTGGAAAATGCAGAATCCTCCAAACTGAACCGTTTTCTGGAAATGCTAAACGTTGACTGGAATTTTTGGCAGAGATTTGAGCCGACCCAAAATGCAATGGCTTATTTGGTTTTGCCTTTCTCATTATATTTATAAGCCATTTTGTGTTTTCAATGCTGTTGAAACATAAACTTTAACAGGATTTTTCATGCTTCTGCACTGAATTTGTTTCAGAATTAACATTTTGTTCTACCACATCCTGTCCACTCCGTTTTTCATTTCACTTCGTGATTAAAATAAATGTAGACATAACAGAATTTCCTGCAGGTTGGAATTTCTACTTTCTAGCCATTTCTAGAGATCAGCAGTGCTAGCAGGCAATGGAACGTTTTCCTCAAGATTATGACAAGGCAGAAAATGTTACTTGGAAAATATTTATCTCTATGGAAAAGATTTTGGTTATTGTAGGAAAGCCAAATTTCTCAGACACCTTCAAAGGGTTCATGGGGTGGGACACTGGGGGTTTTGCCTGCATTGACGCCCAGAGCCACCCATGCAGTGAAGGGAACTGCGATGCAAGTGTATGGCCCCGATCACATCGTTTGGCAAACTGCAGCCAATGATGCTGATGGAAGGAAGGGAGAGGCTGCATCCCTCATCCTCCACCGGAATAGGCTTTGCTGGCTGAAATGCATACATTTCTGGGAGTTGTGTCTGTATTATTGGTTGTTCTGCTAGTGTCGTTCTGCTAATGTCTATTTTAAGGTATTTGAAAGGTTCTTATGGAAGTCCATGGGAATGTTTGGGACATGTTGTAAGACAGAAAAAAAATTAATTCATCCTTGGTTTGTAAAAAGCATGAGCTCCATCACCCAGCCATCAGCAACCCCGCACTGAGGAGCATCGCAGCAAGTCCAGAGCTGCCACGTGTTTCACTGAGGTCTGGGCTCAGGTCGGGAGCGCGGGACTCTGGTCTACGGCGTCAGAGATGGGCGCTTCCCAGCGAAGGTGTGCACCAGCCACCCCGAGACCCTCTGGCCCCGCGGGTGCCGCAGGCAGACCGTGTGAGCCTTTTCCTGCTGTGCGCGACGGCTCCGCTCCCGACGGCGGTGCCCTCCGCGGGTGACGCTGGGAGAGCGGCGGGTGGACGACAGCGGGCTTGGCCCCAGCTCTCCCGCGCTCTCGGGAGCGTGAGCGCTTCCAGTCGTGGACCGTGGCCTTGCAAACGTTCTCGTAGTCCTGTTCCTGCAGCTTGGGGTGGGCTCGGGTCTCTGTCACCCCGGCTCGAAGCAGACCCCTTGCAGGACACCCCCCGAGCTCCGCAGCATGCCTCGGCCAGGGCGGGCACGGCGTCTGGCCTCTTGGTCCTCCGAGGAAGGGACTCTCAGGGCTCGGCACTTGCATCTGTGTTGCAAGCATTTTCTGTGCGTTTGTAGCTGTGCTTATGTTTCTCGCTGATGCCTCAGGGAGCACTCTGTGGAGCTGAAATAATGTAAGATCTGTTCTGCTCAGGGTGTTTCTCTCCCTGGCTGGTAGGAGTACTACAAGAAGACCAGATCTTGCAGTATTTCAGCCCCATAAGTGGCTCCTTGAGGCAAAAAAAGACCCGTGAAGAAGAAACACAAACACAAATACCAAGATATTTGGTTTCCCAGTGTGATCTTTCCTCCTCTTCTGCCGTTCACATACTCACTAGTACCCATGCAAAAAATAAAATAAAATAAAATAAAATAAAAAATCCACTCCACCCACAAACCAGCTACTTGTGAAGTGGATACTACAGAGTATGACTTACGGTTTCATAAAATACTTCCACATACAAATACAGAAGAGGTATAGATGGGACAAAACAAATATCTGCATTTTAAACAAAATTTGTCCGTGAGTCTGCCATCAGACATGTGCAGGCTGGGTCCTGAATACGTGATCCTATAGACACAGTGCAACGCCGTGTGTGTTCATACACAGACCTGCCATGGGGCATCTCCACACGTGTGGAGCCACGAGCGTAACAAAATCAGACTGAACTACACCAAACAGCTAGGGGATTCGGGCACGGGCGCGTTGGAGCGTTGGAGTCACAAAACATGCACAGAGGCGTACCGAAACGTGTGATAATCGTCATATACAGGACACACGTGTGTCAGAAATCATATGTCCACATGCGTGCTGATGAGCGGAGGAGGGAGCAGCCAGCAGGGGTGCTGGAGGCCAAGATTTGCAAAGCTAGTTAATGCTAAATCCAGAATTTGCAACTTTTATCAGAAAAAAACCCCAAACCTTGTTGCCTCCTGTTCTGCTCCGGAGCAGCTGCATTTGGTGCGGTAAAAGCAGTCAACATGGGGGGAGGTGGGGAGGTGTCAGAAGGCCAGTTGTTGGGTACAAGGTAAACCCAAATCACGTTGTTCTCAATATTATGGGTTGTTTTTTTCTGGAACTTGCTTCCACGCGCCAGGGCAGACAGAGCAAAGCACAACAGGGTCTTTGGGGTAGGAAAGGGGCAACACACCAGTGGAGAGTCAGGGTTTGAGCCTGTGTCTGGGGAACAAATTGACATCTCTGTGGACATCTCTGAGAAAATAAGTGCTTTTCAGGGGCGGGGAGGGACTGGACCTTCAATGAAAAGACAAGGAATGGTGGAAAGTGCTGGAAATTTCGACACCTTTCTTTGGAAAACCCACATTTCTCAGCCAAAAATTCTATTCGGAGAGATGGTTGGGTTTCTGTCTGCCAGTTTGGCAAAAAAAGAACTGTGATGAGTTGTGCATAAGGTACCATTTCCCAGCCAGGTTTGTTCCTGGCTGCGCTTCACTTTCATTTGTTCTTTGTCATTTGTTCTTCTCCTCTTTGAAACATTTTAATTGCCTAATCAGTTTGCAGAGTCAGTAGCGTGTGACGTAGCAGCCTCTTTCACGCGCACACAACCCCTGCTCCCCAAACACGAGGGGAGTGACTGAGGTGAGCCGCGGGCATCTTGACTAAGACAAGGTGGCAACGAGCAGAGAAGGCAGTGGTGGCCATCCGGTCATCAGGCAAGACATGGATGGGGCACAGCTGGAGTGTGGAGCTGATCTGTGTGAAGGTGGTGGGGCATGGCTTCCCTTGGCTGTGGGGAGCAGCACACCCTGGGAAGGGAGTCAGGCACTTGAACGGGGCTGGATAAGACGTCTTGGCATCTTGGTGCCTCCCTACAGCTGCGACAGGCAACTTGGATGCGTATTTGACCTTCTGGAAGGAGAAAGGGGCTCTGATGGAGAAGCCCCGTGCCGGTCTGCAATGGGGGGTCTCAGCCACACAGGACGGCAGCATTGGTGGATCATTTCACACAGGGCTGGGTGCTGCAGGCAGTGATGTTTGTGGCTGTTATCCAGAGAAAACCCTGGAAGTTTCCTGGAATTCAGGGTCCGGAGCCAACCCCTGCTCTGGGGAAGGAGGATACTGCGTCTCAGTCCATAAAGTCCCCAGAATGGGAGGAAGGGGCGAGAGACACACAAAGTCAGTAGTAAAAAGAAATGAAAGTCGGCAGCTTGCCACAGCGGAGTGCAGACTCTGCAGAGCTGCCTCTTTTATTGGCACCCAGACTGGAGGGAGGTTTATGCTCTCAAACAAGCCAAACTGGAAAAGGAACAGTGGCTGGAGCCCTGCAAGCAGGCTGCTGCCCCCGCCCTGAAAGCCACTGCTTTCCCTCACTTTTCTTCCCTCACCCTTCCTCGTTTCCGCCCCTCCGTCGTTGCCCCCTCTTCACCTCCCAACACCTTCCCCTCCCAATGGCTAGGCTTGTCCCCTGGCGCTGACTTCCCCAACAAGTCCTGCCATCAGCTAATACTGAGAACCCCTTTTGCTCAAGGGCAGCCAGTCTGGGTGGCCTGAGGATGAACGAGGGTGGGAGAAGGTATCTGCGGCCCCCTCTTTCTACTGCTTTTCTGCTGAGCATAGGGGAGTAATTTGCATTACAGTGACAACGTGCTGTGGGTCTGACCTCAGGTTTGTGTCATCCTGCTGTTAGGAGGAGAGGAAGTGTGAAGCGTGGAAGAAGAAACACAGGGAACAGCAAACATGAAGGTGATGGCTTAGAGAGGAGACCCATCGCACAAGCGCCTGGCACATGTGGCATGGCGGGTGCTGGCTAGCAGCTGAGTGCCAGGTATGCCATGAAAATAATTTGCTCATTAATGCAAAGCTTGACGTCATAAAGGCGTAGGGTGGGGAGGATTGGGTGTACATTCCTCAGCAAGTTCCCCAAGCCCTCCCAGGGCACGGAGACCACCGCGATCCTTCAGGATGCAGTTCAGGCTGTGATACTCAGGTATGTCATTAAAAGAGCACTAGAGGCTGAAGGTGAGACATCAGTCACCAGCTACTCTGGGGACCTGAGCTCTCTTCTCTTCTCCAGCTGATTTTTTTTCCATGTCATTTCATTTATCCAATGCCTCAGTTTGCTGCCTGCAAAAAGCCCAAAGGGATTATGACATCTGTTGTCACACTAGAACGCGGTCCTGACTATGAGGAGGTCAGGTACCATGGTGGGAGCTGTTACAGTCTGAAATACTGGTCTGGTCCCATGTGGTGCTCTACAGCACTGCTTCTTCTGATGGGAAAAGGTCCTGCCAGAGTCAGCTCGGTGCTCACGGAGTGCCTTACAGCCAGCATGCAGGAAAACCATTTGCTCTCTTTCTTTCCTCCAGTTTTGGCTGTTGAAGCAAAAACACATAATAAAGTAAAGAGGGTTTTAATGACAATCTGCTGGCATGTTTAATATTCCAGCTTGAGGAATGATCCAGTTATGTACCGGAGCCAAGGGAAAGGATCTCGTTACCTCCAGTGGACACCGAATGAGCGGCTTCACAAAGAGGAGCACACCTCACAGAGATGGGGCTGGCTGCTCACCACTGACCTGCAAAAAAGCCATCGCTCCAACAGCTGAATACTGAGCTTTGGGTTCGGCACTTGCTCTCCTGCAGTCACTACGTCGTACAGGTCCATGATGAAGGGAGCACCTGGGAGCTCTATGCAGCTTAAATGAGCATTTTTTCCCCCTTCAATGCTCAGTAAGTTCCTATTCTGCTCAAGGAAAGGGACAGGAAGTTTTTCATACAGAACTTTGACATTCCTTTTTGTACAAATTCAGGTCTGAAAGAGGGATTCAGGCATGTGTTTTTGCTGCACTTCTTTGTAGCTAAGACTCTCACTGCATCTGCTGGATTTATGGCCCCAAATTGGCTCTATCATCCAGCAACCCTTCGTGTACACAAAATTATTTGGACAACTCTCATTGTTTCAGAAGCAGACTAGCTTGTGCGGCTCCGCTGACATTACCTACTCTGCCAGGCAGGTGGCTGCAGAGAAAAAGGCTTATTTATACAATGCATTGGAATGCCAGAAGGGGATTCTTGATAGCAGAGATGATGAGAGACCTCTGGATACGAGGACCAGTTGCCCTTTTCAGCCTCGATTGGCAGTGGAATCCTGTCTGCTCCTGCTGTCAAATCAACGTTGCATCTGGCTGCGGCAGAGCTGGATTTTGAGCTGACTGGGGGATGAATCTAGGGTACTTGCAGGGCTTCCACTGCTTCCAAATACAGGGGATGAGGAGCAACTTCAGATGACGGAGACGAGGTTGTGATAACAACACAGAGTACATGCGGAGCTGCTCAAGCACAGAAGCTGCTGGTGGGGCAGACCTGGAGACCTCTGACAGCTGAGAACCTGCTGGCTGTTGATTATTTCCCAGCATTTAGGGGAGCAGGATTTGGGAGACATTGTGCAGTAAATTAGCAAAATCACAGCAGGAATGCAGTTGATTGATAACACTGAAGCCTCATCCCAATGGAAGCAGGCCTGCAAAGCTGGGATGCTCAGGCCCAAAGCGGTAGCAGGGTTTATAGCTACAGAAAAGCCAGGCTGGAGAAAGGAAAGCTCACCTGTGGGGACAGTATGAAACGAACGTCTGCTGTCTTCATACGTGTGGATCAGAGCCAATAACGTGTAAGAAGGGTGGAAAGAAAGGCCCTAGCTTGTGATGTCAATGAAGGGGTAATACGAGTTTCAAGGACCCCTCGCTTACACTGTCAGACAAAGCTGAGCATCTGCTTTTCACCAGGTGTTTGCATTAGCCTCTGCTCTCTGCTTTGCAGAGGCCTGGCGATCCGATGTAAATAAGCATGGCCTCGCTCCCTGTGGTAGATCTGCCATCCCGGGCTAAGGATGCAGCCCAGCAGCGCCCACGGAGAAGCAAAGCTCCTTTCTCTGCTAATTGAGCAGGTGGTAGCAACCTGGTATTTCAGGCATGCTACCTCCGTTCCCAACCACAGCTGAACTCCTGATGCAAGAAGACTTTACAAGACCCATGAGAGATGCCAAAGGCTGACCCTTTCTGTCATTGGGAGAGGGGAACTTTCTGGTTACCTCTGAGCAAAAAGGACAAAGCATTATATGACATATTTAATAAAACAAAACACACACACACACACACACACACACAAAAAGAAAAGAGGCCAATGCGCAGGAAGGTAATGTGTTCATTTGAATAATGGGCAAAATCAAATTAATTCTACATTAAATAGTTCTGAATAAAGGGTTTAAGTCAGCAGTTTCAAACTTGTTTTCCTTAATTACTTTCCGTGTTTAATGTCATTAAGAAGATTAAAAATTCATTAACAAGAGTAGTAAAGTGGCAAATCAGTAAAGCTATCACTCCAGGTTAAAAACTACGCTGAGGTTGACACTTTGTTCACTTCCACAGGCGTCGTGTGGAACGCTGCTGGGGAGCTGGGGTGGCTGGGGGGACGCGCCAGCTCCCTCGCACCGGGCCGGCAGGGGAGGTAGCCGAAGGGCCAGCCTTGGCTGGACGTGGCAACCACTTTAACCATTAACTAAGCAAGACAGAAGGCAGCGTTTCGCAGAAGGGCAGCGTGGACCTCGGAAAGCGCGGCAGTATAACCCTCGAATATGGCAAGCATCAGAAACAGACTCAACCATGGAGAATGGCAGGTATTATAAAGCACTAAGGCGTGTTAAGGCAATCCAATTGCTTGATTGGCCTCATGTCCTGATCCCTCTTAGTGTGAAGACTCAGAGGGCACCGAGACCGGGGACCCACTGAGCTGCACCAAGCTGGCCTGTGGGGATCAGTCAGGGCGGGCAGAGAGATTTTGGGGTTTTTTTTCTCCTTTAGCTTTAAAGGATGCAAATACCCCTGGTCCCTAGGAGCAGGCACACAGTTTGCGAGCAGAACAAGGCTGCTTATTCAGGCAGCACAACCAAAACACACAACTTTGTCAGTCTTTGGAAACGTGCCTCTTGCTGCACTCACAAAGAGCCTCAAGGTCCCAGATCCCGCTGCAGCCCATCCCAGGCAAGTGAGAGAGCATCTCCACCCAAGTAAGCTCTGATCTAGACGGGCCGAGCAGGCAAAAGGAAGCCCCTGGGGACATAAGTGACGAGCCCCAGATCCCCAGCAGGGCTGTGGCAGGGGCAGAAAGCAGGCTCCAATCTCACTCTAGCCCAGCGCCACACTCAGCTGGTGTCACCCCCCGCAGCGCTGCGAAACTGGCGATGCTGGCCTTGGAAACCAGCCCCCAGGGGTCATGACACCTGCTGTTCTAGAATGGTCTCCTTGTGCCTCTTTCATTTTCTGTTCCTTGAGCTCTTAAGGGGTTTTTCTTTATCTTAACAGATCTCCACTCTGGCAGACAAGAGCACAGAGCAATACTTCCTCCACCTGCAGCCCCACACTTGGGTCACGGTGGCTCCCCACCACGTGTCTCTGGCTGTGTCCTAGCTCTGTGACATACAAGCACACAATGTGAAGGCCCTGGTCCTTTAGGGTTTGAGGTGCAAAGATCAGGACCCCAGAGGTGGGGCTGGGAACGGCGAGGGACTCGAAAAGCCACCGAGGTGCAGGGACACACGGCAGAGAGCAGCACCCGTTCTGCCCTGACGCCTGGTAAAGCACACAACTAAGAGTGGAGTGCACACTGTTAATGCCTGCCAGCAAGGAGCTGGTACCTTCCCGCAGGTTCCTGCGTGAGACTTCCCAAACCCAGAGAGCATATGATCTCGGTTATTAGGTGAAGAAACTGAGGCACAGGACAGTGACTGTTGGGCATTGCTTGATGCCATGGGGAAATCTGGAAGTAAAACCTTTCTGAACCAGCTTCTCCATGCTCGTTGCCAGACCAGGCAGCAGCATCTTCAGCTGGAAAAGCAGAGGCCGCTTGGTGAAAGACAGCATTTGAAGCTGTAAGACATAATAGAGGAAGTAGCCAGAGGAAAAAAGGACAAATCCTTGGCCATATAAAGAACCGAGAAAGGGGAAGTTTGCCTGAGAGTGCAGTTACAATTGTGCATTTGTTGCTTTTCATCAACATCGTTAAATCCAGAGTCATACATGAGCTCCCAAGATGTGCAGCAGGTGGGTGCAGGAGGAAGACGTAGCCTTGGCTGAAGGCAACAGTAAGCCTTTTCCACGCCATGCACTGCTCCCTTTCGTCTGCCCGCACAGGGCTCCTGGGAGCCCCCCCAGACCCCCGCTGTGACACAGAATCGAATCCCATATTGTGCTGTTTCTTCTAAGAGGCTCTGATCAGCCAAACCACGGCAGGAAGGGGCTGTGGGTTGCCCGGTGGCTGGATTTCCCTTTCCTTTATTTTGCTTAGCAGGCAACGCAGGGGTTTGTCTTCTTTCTGCTCAGTTTTGGAATAGAAATGTTTTTGTCTTCAGTTGCCAAATTTTCCTCGGATCGGGAAGTTGGAGTCCTGCTCTGATGAGCAGTAAAACAGAAAGACACGTTTTTCCCCGGCTTTGATGAGGGGCTCCCATCTGCAGGGCCACACGTTTGTCCTGCTGCTCCCGACCAGCCGCTGCTGGATCAAGCAAAGCCCATTCTCACCACATCCCTTTGTTCCCAGGGAAGCCACAGCAGCCCTGTTTTGGGAGCAGGTGGGAGGAGGGAAAGCCCTTTTTTTTTTTTTTTTTTTTTTTTTCCCCTCCCTTTTTATTCTTTTGCAAGCTTTAATTATCGAAGGACTGAATTTGAGCTGTTCCTGCCTTCCTTCCTTCCCGGACATCATTTCTAACAAAGGCCTGTGGTTTGGGTTTGGTTTTTTTTTTTTCCTTTTCTTTTCCCCTCCAGAGATCTAAGGCCTGTAATGAGATACCAACACCCTCTCCTTCCTACAGCCCCCAACCCAAACGCTCTGCCTCACCAGCCCCTCCCTCTGCCAAGGCACCCCCATGCCCATCCCGAGGTCCCAGGGGAGGGAGGGCACCCGACACCAGCACAGGGGACGGCTGCCGGCCCTTGTGGTCCATCCTGGGAGGTGAACGCGATAGAGTTACAAGGGAGAGCAGCTTGCAAACCGGCTCCGCTTTGATGAAGCAACATTTAATTATCTCCCTCTCCCCCAAGTCCTCCCCTAGTGAAAAAGATCTCCTTTTGTCTAGGCTAATTTGTCCCTTTTGCTTTATTCCCCAACCTGTGTGTGAAACCCTGGGCTCACGTTACTCCATCAGCCATCTCTCCTGCTCCTCTCCGTGCTCCATGAAATGCAATGACGGGAGTCTCTGGGTTTCCTCCTTGCTCCCCCTGCCACAGGGACAAATCCTGGAACGCAAAGCCAGAGGGAATTAAAGCATGCAGCACCTACAGCCCTCACTGATCGGCCATTGTCGAAGAGGCAAGGTGCATAAAAACCTCCAGAGATTTGGCTCCCATCCGCCTATGTCTACCTAAGGGATCTACCAGGAGCAGTGTCCAGGCTCCTCACCACCCTAAATGCAGTTTCACGACTTGCTGGTAAGGAGGACAGAGAGCAGGACCCATCCCTCGGACACCTCTCTGCCCTCCTCTCTCAAAGCCACCCGCCCACAATTCTCTACCTGGAGGTTGTGGTTGCCGAAATCCTGTTCCAGTTTTGGATTGGAAAGAGGGGAAAGGAGCAGCAACGTGTAAGCTGTTTTATTTGGATATTTTCCTTGCAGCAGCAGCGGCGCGGTGCCTGGTGCCAGCTGGCTGCGCATCCCAGGGCACCGGGCAAGAGCTGCGCCCTGTGCCTGGGCGCGGGCTGATGCCCGAGCTGCCTGGTCTCCCACCCTCCCGGCGCACACACAGAGGGGTGCTGGTGATGGGGAGGGCGTGAGGGAGGGAGGCGTCCCTGCTCTGGCCCAGCAGCCAGTGGGTAGCCGTGCCGGGGAACAGCCACGCTTGCGCCCTGGCAGCAGCGCCTTGCCCAGAGCTCCCCTGCCCGCTGCAGGCTCCGCCGCCGCCAGCGCGGTGGCTTGGGGTGGCTCGGCAAGGGGCACAGCGAGGTGGGACGCTGGCGGCCTGTGGAGGGGTCTGGCCGTGGAGGTGGGCTGGGGGATGAAGCCCTATGGGGAAGCCAAGCCTTTCCCCCACACTTTCCTTGGGAGGAGGAGGAGGAGGGCACCACAGGAAGGCATTGAGCAAGGGGCTGCCGAGCAGCGAGGAAGGGCTGGGGACAGGGAGCCGAAGGGGGGAGGAGAGCGGAGTAGCTGCCAGGTTGGCTTGAGCCAGAGCCTTTCATGGGGGGGGGGGGGGCAAGGGGCAGGGAACATGGAGGATCAACATTGTCTTCTCCAAAGAGGAAAAGAAAAGAGAGAGAGAATGCAGAAGGAAGACAAAGGGAAACAGGACTTGTTGGGGGGAAGAGGGGGACGCTCAGGGATTGAAGCAGGCTGGGGTCCAACTTAATAAGAAGCGAACCAAAACAAAACCCAAACAAAAAGTGACTGGAGTTGGCGGTGGGCACCCCCTCCCCCAGGCATCCATCCCCAGAAGGCAGTGAAGCTGCCTTTTCAAACAGCCGCCTCACAATAAATTCATGGCAGCCAGGGCCGGGAAACAGGCTGCTGCAATTTAAAGGAAGCGTGGATTTGCATATTGAATTAAAATTAAGAGCTAATTATGCAAATAAATTATGACATTTGGCAGGAGAATTTGCTTCAAGATCATTTATTACGTTCTTTTTATAACAGTGCGAGCGTTTAACGGTCAAAGACAATATTTTAAAGGAAAATTAACGCAAGATTATTAACCTAAAAACAATTCCACATTAATGAGATGTATTTCTCTTCAACTTCTCACACCTGGCTGCCTATTGATGCCCAGCCAGGACTGTCTCTCAATAATTGGCATTTTTTTTGCAGGCAAATATTGAATGAGGTGGTGAACGTTGCTTTGGACAAACTCACTCAGGAAAATTCCTTCAGGGTTTTAGCTTGCTGGTCTGTAAAGGAAAGTTGTGAAGGTCAAACATGTTTCACGTTGTTCTTCTGTGTGCTTGGACTGACCAGATCTGGATGCGCTTGGGAGAGGACACTGCGCTGGCTACCCCATCCGCATGAGAATAAAAGCTCCCCTGCTAAAATGCGCGTGATTGCTTTTTGGAAGAGATATAAAATGAAGGTCTCAGCCATTTGTGGTCATTAAAGATCCAGCGACTTTTTTTTTTTCTTTTTTTCTTTTTTTTTTTTCAAGATCAGGGCTGTTAACCCTGGTGTCTTGGCTCCCCTCCAGCTCAGGTGATCGCTGCCTGCCCGCCTGCCCTGTGCTGCGATTCTCAGGTGGGGCAGGCGCTGCCCTTCCAGCCCAGGGTGGTGGTGCACCAGCCATGCGGTTTCACCAGTGCCCAGGATCCTCCCGTGAGGAGGATGGCTTCAAGAAGGCCCTGCATTAGGGTTTGGAACAGGAAGGCTCACTGTCGACCCTGAGGGATGCAGATGGTTCCATGGCCCAAAAGCTGTCCCTTCCCAGCCGTCACCTGGGCCCAGGTTCATCCCACACCACACCTATGGTCAGGTGAGCAGCTGTGCTTCTAAAGGACTGGCTTTTTTTCAAATAAGGCCCAAGCATTTGGGTTTTGATATTAAAGTGTCTAAAACCAGAGAGTTTTCTCGCAGAAGACAGAAGGCACTTGCTCCAGTGCTCTTGTTTTGCCTCTCTCCATGCTGCAGCCAGGTGGGCTGCTGGGGAACCGGGAGGCTGCGTTTGCAGGAGCCGTTGTTGGGAGTTACAAGGGACCTGTGGCCAGGAATGACTGGAGAGGAACAAACTGTAACCAAATGGTTTAGGAAGCGAGAAAGTCTACCTCAAAGACGGTACTTTGCAGCCTTGCCAAGACCAGGGTAACATGGCACTCGTCCTTCAATCATCCTCACGCCTCCTGCTTTGCCCTCAGCCCTGGCCATTGCCCGCTGTGATCTGCACACCTCCAGGGCAGGGTGGAGTGTCAGGACCCATGATGGTTCTGGGGTTTCCTTTTGTTCCATTTCTTCACCCCTGCATCTTAAATGTGCCCTCACAGAGCCATCTGCCTTTCCTGAACTCCGCACCCTGCCAAAGCTTGAGGGGACTTCCTCCAGAGCTCAATGGGTGCTCCCTTCTGAGCCAGCTGGAAGTCTGTCTTTCATGATTCCTCCATCTCCTCTCCAAGGTATTTTCTCCCTCTCAAGTTCAAGGTGGAGAGGACATTCCCTGCTAAATCAGTCCTGGCGCACAGCGCACAATGGTGTGCAGAGCCAACCACAGGTAACAAATTGTGTTGCAATAAATGAAGGGTTTGAAGCCAGACAAAATGTGTAACATTCAAAGTTCTCAGCTCTCCTCCCTCAGAAAGGCAATCTGTGACTTCTGGACCCTCCTTAATGACCCACAGCCAGATGGAAAATAATATTAATAATAATAAAAGAAACAAAGAAGGGGCTGGCGCATTTTTTAAATAAAGAAATTTCCCTCATCTTGCGGTTAATTTAAAAGGTTTATTTCTTGAAATGAATCCTCTTCATCAAATCTCCGATCCTTGAAAATCAGTGCAACCTGCCTCTGTGGATAATGAATTGATTTGTAATGTAAATTATATAAAACACCCTCCCCGCCAGCATTTGTGTGTGAGTGTGTTTAATCTAAAGCGTTTAAGTCTGAAAATGAGCTTCTCCATCAAAAGTCTCGATTCCATTTACATTTCTTGCATACGAGTCAATTTGTGCCTGACCCAGTCTATAAATCACTGCCAAGGAGTGCTGTGTCTGTACCTCTCCTCTTCCCCCACCCCCCCTCCCCTCATCCTCCCATCCTTCCACATGCTATGTTCAAAAAGGCATCTTCGGATGCAGCTATAAAGAGCTCCAGTTCCCCGGCCAAGCGTCAGCCAGCCGAGGAGGGACCCCAGCGCTGAGGGGTGTGCCGCACGGGCAGTTAGCGGGGAGGCGAAGGAAGGGAGCCTTGCTCAGCTTCTGCCGGCTGCTCGGGAAGGGTCTCCCAAGGAAAGGCATCCTCTCTCGGTGGCTTCTTTCCAAAGTGTGCTTGCTTGGCTGACAAAGGGGCCCATGGCTTGATGGCGTTAGAGGCTGAGGTCTTCTACTGGTGTACGTCAACACGGCCCTGCAAAATCCATGGAGTGGGAATGATTTATATCACCAGAGGCTTTAGCCCTCTCTTTTCCTCCCCAGTTCTCTGATCATACCAACTTTTATCCTCCATCTCATCCCATTGGTGGTGGTATGACTTGGGTCATACCTCCTTAGCTTGCCTCCTGGGTGCTGAAACCAGCAGAAAGTGCCTCCAGGGATCAGGGGCTGGTCAGACCTCCATACAGCAAGCGCCTGAGGCCCTCTGGGGCAAGCAAAAATGTTGGTATCTTCACCCAGAAAGTCTGTTGACCTGTCTGGCTATTGGCATTCAGATGGGCTTAGTAGCGATGCACCTGAGGACCAGCAGGCCAGGAGCCTAATCACTGACTCTGGTCTCCTCTGTGAAACATCAGCAGTGCCCGTGAAACACGCAGCTTTCCACAGAGTGGGAACGGGACCGTCGGCCCATCAGTGATACTGGCAGGGAATTTTGTGACATACATTTTTTCCTGCTCTATTTTTCCCTCAGAAAGCGCACATCATCTGAATACACACAGAAAATTTAAACTGGTTTCTAATGTCAGGGAAAAAATGGAAGTGAGTTTTGGACCATTTCATCAGTCCAAAAATGAAAAGTTCCAGTATATTGGTGGCGAAACCACTTACTGCTCTGTTCGAGGTACAGATGCAGTAACAAGAAGTTAACAGTTACATCAGCCAGAAAAAGAACAGGACAAACGGTAGAAGAGCTGCTGAAGATACTTCCATGCTTCCCCATATATTTATGCCTGAAGATTTACAAAACCAAATTAATCCGTCCTTCTTGGATTCTCTTGCTCTCTCGTTTCCCGTAGCAGAAAGATGCCTGAAAGCATTAAGAAATCAGAACACAGAATGTGTCTAGGTCTCCAAAAGAGCATGAGATGAAGAACAGGACCGTGGTCACCTACCCTACCCAAAGCCACTTTGAGTGCTCCCTCTGCCAACCTTGACTTGCCCTAACACTGCTCTCTCCGAGCATCCCGTCAGAAGCAAGCTCCATCCATTGCTGCCCGGCTGGTCTGTCACTCACCAAAATGGGAAAGACTCATGTCCAGCCAAGAGCGGTGAGGATTCAGCTTGCGCTGGGCAGTCAGTCTGAGGTGGCGGTCTTCTGAAAAGACACATACTGGTGCACAGACTTACTACCAGCAAGATGTTTCCTCTCTGTGCCTTGACTGCTTACCTTTGAAATAGAGTTAATGCTTCCTTTCTCCCAGCTTTTCTTGGTTTAAATACAAGGTCTTTAAAGCGTGGGGTGGATGTTACCGTACGAACGTACAGCCCTGAGCACAACGGAGAGTCTGGCCTTGGAGGAGTCCTTATGAGCTGCTGTAATACAAACAGTAGGAAGAGTTTTTCCTCAAGATTACCCCAGGGGACTGAGGTCAGACCTTCAGTGAAGGAAGACACAAACCTATTACCAGTTTCTGTGGGGACTAATACAATTTGCACTTCGTTAGAGGAATTCAAAGTGATTTGTACACATTAATTACTCCTTGCAGCATCCCAGCTGGATAAATATTATTACCTTCATTTTACAGAACGGGTAACCGAGACGTAGGGAAGTTCATTCGTTTGGCTACAACTGTACCGCATGCCAATGACAGAGCCAGGGATAAAACACAAGAGGGCTGATCGGCAGTCCCTGCCCGCTCCAGACCTGCGACTCCCAAATATTTTTTGCCCAGAAGAATGCCACAAGCAGAGGAAGCGGCTGCATCTCTTGGCTGGGCTCGGCACCACCGCGATGGGGTTTGGGTGCCGGGGATGGCGCGTGCGGCACCGCCTGGGAAGCGCCGCTCCAACCCCAGCCTGCGCGGCCTCGCAGAGATAGGAGGAGGAAATGAAAGTGCAATTAGCTGGAAACAAATGAATTCGTGTTGCATATATTTCCCAAGCTGATGGGTTGGTGAATGAACCACTCGTTATGTCATGGAGCAGCATCTTTAAAGATCTGTAGAACAACCTGGAAAAAAACAGCTTTTCTGTGTCGACATTTTTTGCAATATTTCCGAATGTTGTCTGCCTTAGTTTCAGGCAGAGGTGCTGCTATATTGCCTTTTTTTTTTCATGAAAAGGAATTTCTGAAGAAGCTTTGTAGTTGTTTAAACTTCTCACCTTGAATTTTTCAACATCTCATGAGCGTTACATTGAGACTGTCAGCATAGGGACTACAGAAATAAAGTGTTTTGTGCCTTAAATACCAAACCCTCTTTATTCCTATTTTCCTATTTTTCTTGTATTAGGCCAGTTACAAACAGGTGATGCTCCCCTCGCCAGCAGAAATGTTTAGCTGAAGTCAGAGATGCAAAATGAAACAGAGAACACAAAGCAGAAGCAAAAATAGGAAACAAGAGAATGAAAAAGTGGTTTGAGCTTGATCAATAATTTCTTCTTATAGTTTTGTGGGGGCGGGGAGGGAAGTATCTTTAAAATAAAAATTATTTTTTTTTCTGCAAGAGCAAAACATGTCTCCAGAAGTTTTCTAGCCATCTATAATCTCTTGCATTTCCCCTATGTGGTAAACAGGGGAACTTGATATTTCTTTGCTGCAGCATATAGGCTCGCAAGAAGGGACCAGAGTGATGAAGGTCCTGCGTGAGCTTCCCAGAGGTGCCGAAATGGATTCTCCAGGTAGGACAGATCTAGGATATTGCAATGACAGGAGTAAGCTCCCTATTTAATTATTCTTGGTTACATCTGAGCTGGTGTCCTGCAGGATGGTATTTTTAAACCTGCGGTCTGCAGATTCCTGGGAGGAAAAGCGGCGTCACCGATGCTCTCCAGCAGCCGGGGCTCGGGAATATTCTGGGGTGTGCTGAGCCTTCATGAGCGATTTTCCTAGGGATCCACAAATTAAAGCAAGTTGAAAGCCACTGCAACAGTATAGTGATATATTGATTGCTTTGTTTTTGCAGGGGATAGATTTTGTTTAATCTTCCCCTTCCTTACATTGCTTGACACCATTAGTTTTATCTTCACTGACATCAAATATTAAAAAAAAAATCACTAGAGAAGATAATTTCTAACGTGTTTTGCACTACTTTCTGGTGGTTGATAATACAGGAAGCAGTTTCTGGGGCACAGTACCCTCTGAAATAAGTTTTGCTTGAAAAAGAAATTGGGTAGCACCAAGAAGCATGGGCTTGAAAGGGATGAGAAGATCTTATTCAGTGCCTGTGTTAGAAGAAATCGGGATCCCAAACAGATTGAAAACCTAGAAGTGATGGTGCCTGGCAAGAGCTGGACAGAGGGAGACCGTGAGCCTCGCCTAAGCTGGGGAGCCCATCGACCTACCTGCACCGGCATGATGGGGCAAGCGCTGCAGTGAGGTGGCTGTTATGGGCAAAACCTTTATCTGGTGGTGGGTTTGGTCTGTGGGGTAGGGCAGGAAGCAGCACCTCCCCCCCCCAGCATTAGGCATGCAACGGAGGACTGCAGTTTTGGGACAGGGTGAGAGGGATGGGGCAGGCTTCCTGGGAAACTGCCCTCCCCGGGGCTGCGCTGCCCGGTGCCTCGTACCCCCGAGCTGCCAACGCTGGTTGTCCCCAGGCACAGGCCAGCCCAGGCGGGCAGGGGGATGGCGGGACCAGCATCCGCTCCACAGACACAAACTTGTTTCTTCTCCTCCTCTGCCCTTCACAAATTCCTGGTGCCCGTCGCCCTGCTGGCTGCTCCGAGGGTTTTAATAAAAAGGGAAACTAACATTTGACGCGAGCACAGTAGGGAGAGGAGGGGCGGCGCAGAGGGAGGGGGCCAGACAATGTACCCATATGGAGAACAGAAGGATGCCGGGGCGGCCACATTCAGAGCCCATCCCTCTGTTTTTCCTGCACCCCACGGCCCCTGCTCTGCCGACGGGCTCTTAACATAACAAGTGAGCCGAGGGGGCGGCCAGCCCCATGCTCCGCGCCCCCGAATTCCTCCGCCCTGGCCCCTGTCTCCCAGCTACTGATCCCAGGCAGTGCAGGGCCCTTCCCCGTGTCCTCCCCAGCGGTGCTATTGTCTCCCAGCCACGGCGGTGGCGAAGGATGGCCCTGGGTCCTTTCTTGATAAAGACCAATAAAAGCTGGGGGGGGTGTGTGTGAAAAAATATATATACATACAAATATATATGTTTGTATATATGTATATACAATAAATAAAGCAAGCCAGCCAAGCCCTTCAGGCAATTTTAGCTCCATCTATTGTTCAGGAGGAGGGCTTTCCTCCCTCCCCTCCCATCTCCTAATGAAATCCCCCAAGCCCTCCTCGTTTCTCCCCCCGCCACCAAAGGATACTCACACGGGCACGCTCTCAGGGACTTTGTCTCCTGTGGTTGGAGCAGCGTAGGCTATCAGGATGGGGAAATCTTTTCTTTTCCAAGGTTGTTGCTGACAGAGGCTTAGTCATAAACCCCACCGGAGCCCCCTCAAAACCTTTGTCACACCATCCATGCGCTGGCTGCTTGATTCAGAGCATCCCTGTAGCCTATTTCACCCAGACCTACCCCTGCCTTCTCCTCCCTCACCCCTGCAGCCACCCACACATGCACAAAGCCTGGCTACGTCTGGAAGGAGGAAGACGCAGAATTGATGGCTTCCCTCATGCAAACACCCAGAATAGCCTCTCAGAGCCCCAGGTCCTGGCCTTGGGGCCATCTGCCTGCCTGTACCTAAATGCACAGCCACCTCCATCCCTCTGCTTCTTGGTGCTACCCAAGACACGCTTGGCAGGGATGGGGCAACCCCCTCTCTCTCCCCATCGGTGGCGGGTGCCCCTAGGACACTGGTTCTGACCCCTCTGCTGGTTTGCAGCTGACCTTGGGCAGGTTTAGACCTTCCCCCGTCATGCTCGTGACACCACGGAGGGAGGCCAGAAAGCAGAGGCACCTGGCAAATGACTATGGACCACGGTGTCTTGGTCTTTCGCACAACAGCCCTGGCCACTGTCCACGCACCTCTGTGGCCAGGCTGAGCCTCGCTCCCGGTCCCCATAGGCCTTCCCGGTGTAGCTCTGAACTGAGAGCCCAAGTCCTTCCTGGGTCCTCCACAAAACAGACCAGGCTGGGGAGGGCATGGGGAACGTGGGGCTGCACAGCGCCGAAAGCCACCAGCCCTGGGTGCTCCCTCCCCTGCTGCAGCAAGCGCCAGGAGGGGCTCGGCCGCGCTCACCGGCAGGGAATCGCCTCCGCGTGCCCTCTGCCCCCTGCAAAACCCGATTTCTTTGCACAGAGAGGACAAGTTCCCCTCTCCCAGCGCCCGTCTCTTTTTGCTTCCCATTGCACATGGAAATGCTGACGGATTTCCCTGATCACTAGCCATGCTGGCTAGTGGCTAAAGCAGTTCATTTCAGACCCTGCACAGGTATTTCTTACCATATATTATAGTGAATAATGTATCCCCAGCCATGCAGCACGAGGCTTATAAGGCTTTCTCAGTATTCTGGTGACAGCTTTAAACCACTCGACCATTGACCATTCAGGTCTCATGGTTTATAGAGTCACCAGCACACCTTGACAGGGTTATAGCCTACTTATTGGTATAAAGCATGGTTAGGGATACATTATTACAGCACGTTGCTTCTGAAACAGGGCCATGGGCCACCAGTGGCCTAGAGAGCCCTTGCAGGTGATCTGCAAAGGGCTGTGTGATGTGGACAGCCCGATTAACATCTACCTGCTAAGCTGTGATGAGCAATTGTTGGAGTGACCTGAGGACCAGCGTTCACTCTGAGATCCTGGAGAGCAGCAAGCGCAGGCAGCTCTGACGAGGGGGGCTGCAAAGGGCTGCTTTCTGTGAAAGCGGGCGCCCAGCTGTGCCTGGAGGCACCTCGTTAACACGGGTGATCCGAAGGGCTGCGGTCCCCGTCGTGTTTTTACTCTCCAGCAGCCACCACGCGGGTTGCCACCAGGCTGAGAAATGCTTTGAGGAGCGCTGCTTCCAGGCTACAGGGTTTACACCCACCGCGTCTGGGCTGCTTCGGGTTGGATGTAACCTGACCATCGTGGCTCTGCGCAAACACCGGTTTGGTTTGGCTCATGCTGGACGCTCATTAACAATTACTAGCGGTAAGGTAGTTAATCACTACAGCTAAGGTTGAAATCTGGCTTTTCTTCTGATTCCATACCCCAGCTCTGCAAGCTTTTCCCATCTCACAGAGAAAAGTTTCTTCCTTGTTTCCATTGTTCCGGCCTCGCTGCCCAGATTAGTGATTTTATTATAAAGTTTCCAAGGATTGTTTGAATTGCCTTTGACTACAGCATGCACTTGCTCTTGTTGTTATTGCAGAGCTGGGACAAATTAACAAACAACTCACATCAAAAATGTTGACCTCAGGTCGCTTCCTTATCTCACTTGATTTGTTAAATATTGAGCCAAATTTGGAGAAAAATTACCTTGGTACTTTGAAAGCCCTCAAAACTGGAACTCAGCAATAATGCATCTGTGCTTTAAAATTTCTCTCCCTGCACTCCCTCTTTAAGTGCTATTAAAGGAAATATTTGTTAAGGATATTTCAGCTATAGGACTGGTTAAATGGATCCATTACAGAATTACTACATGCCAATGTTCGGGGTGCCTCTGAAACAAATGGACTCATTTTCTCAAATGTTATGTTTAAGTCTCAGTGAGCTCTCGACCACAGCCCCGGTTGACATATGCCTCTTCAGTGTCTTCTCTTAGTTTTCTCTGCAGCCTTGATCCTGCGGAGATTTATGCTTGTGATTAACTTTAACCATGTAAATAGTCCCTCTGAGTTCAGCGGGATGGTTACAGTCACCAACGTGAGCATCCTCTGATGGGGCTGAGGCCGGCCTCGGCCACCCTTCCACAGACAGACGCTGCTGCCAGATGTGCACAGCTTGGGATCCGCCAGCTGCGCAGGTCTGACCTGGGTCAGACATCCTTGCCGCATCACATCTTAGCAAGTTAGCCAGAGCAAGCACTACACAGCTTTTGTGCCAGCTTCAATTTTATTCCAGCTTTCTGCAAGCTACAGCAGGATGACAGGTGATATTTTAAGGTATAAAGTCAGAGTCACAGACAAATAATACCGAACGCACATTGAGTCTGCCAGGAGAAGTTAACCTGCCATCGCTCCCTGAAAGGATCTGAATTAGCAGATCAGCTTCACATCAGATCAGCTTTTGTGTCATGTGGCCACAGTCTTTCTGACCTAGTACTTGGAGCCCTAAAGCCTGACTTTCTCGCCTGTTGAATCCAGGCTTCAGTAGGTTTAAGGCAGCGGGTGATTGCTTACCTTTGCCGAGGAAGCGCTGCTACCGTGAGGCTTTAGTGGAGTTTTCAGAAAAGTGGGATAGAAATCCTACAATGTGTAGATGTGAGGCTTAGTCTTCCCGTACGCTTTTGCACCGAAGGAAGGGAAGCTGCAAGATACTGAAGGCCAAGTCAAACAAGTAGAAAAACTTCTGTGGCTATAAATTTTTACTGTCCTTTCATAGCCTGTACAACCTGGTATGCATGGCGGGCTCTGTGTGTGGCTAATAGGGGAAATATTGCTGCCAGTACATTTAACAGTACAAAAGCCTCTTCAAACCCCGCACTCAGCAGCTAGGCAGTACACGCATGCCGCTGCGGGGGGTGAGATGGCACTGATAGTACAGATGTACTGAGACTTACTTGGGACAACTTTGTTGCTTTGCATTCAGCTTCTCAGCTCAGGTTTCCACTTCAAATACAATAAATCCTTGAGCCCACAATCGCATCGCTCCTTCCCATAACGCAAATCTCTTTGCCAGGTCCTGCTCTCCTGCTTCTGGGCCAGACCGCACCAGTACTGAACCAGGAGTGCAAGGGGAGGAACCAGACCCACCTCAGTTAAAGGACAGATAGATCACAGTGCAGATGGAACAACTGAGGGATACACAACTAATTATATGCACAACTGTGGGGTATTTATTACTGTAAAATGCTCACAAAATTCATAGGCACCTAAGACGTACGATAGCATTATCCACTGCTGCTGGAGAATTAATGGGCAGCCTTTTCCCTGCACTAAAGCAGACAACAGAGGGGGGTACTCTGTCATCCAGGGGTGAGAGCAGGGAATGAATGCATATACAGTACTCCCCTCTAATGCTAATGGACCCTAGCACTGAGATTAGATTTACACCCTCCCTCGAAACGTACACCAGGGGAAGGCAGCTCCCCCAGGCTGCCTTCTGAATAGCGTGGTGCTGCAAACGCTGCTCTCTGCGCACCTTCATCCCCACTGGCCTCCGCACCCGCCGGCACAGGCTGTCCTGCTCCCCACCTCCGCTGTGCCCCGCTTCACAGAGAAAGACTGCTCACATTTTCCTCTGCCCAGTCCCCGTGGCAATGGTGACTAGAGCAGCGCTCGTCCCCCTGCACGCTCTCATCGTAGCCCCCAGCACTGGGGGCTCACGCCTTTGCACGTACCCGCCACCTCCCCATAAATGCTGGGCAGCGGCCAGCATTTCACTCCTCGGCACTGAGACAACTCCACGCGACACTGCGAAGGGTTAAAAAAGTCCTTTTATAATCTCTCTGCTCCACAAAGAAATAAAAGCATGGAGAAATTATCCTTCCCCCTTCCCTCCCACCATCTTTGCTTTGGGATGGGAATGGGATTTTGACCTGAGGAATAATAAACCTAACAACGGGGAATGTGCGAATCTTCCACTTGCAGAACAGGGAGGCTCAAGATACCCAGGAAGAGAAGGACAAACCATTAGGAAAGTTCTCATGGACAGATTTTCCCATCCGAGGCCCCATGTTTGACCCAAGTCCCTTGAGCAGAGCCAAAGCCAGTCCCCAGCCCTAGCCCTGGCAGGAGCTGGGGATCAGGAGGCACAGCCCTGGGAACAGGCCGGGGGCATGGCAGTGCTCACACACCTCTTACTAACACAGCTAGAAACCCGGGCCCCACGCGGAAGCGGAGGGGAAGGACTCCCACCGCGAGTCTCGATGGCCCAGCTTTCATGAGCAGCCTTCCTTCATCCCTGGCAGTGGGCCCGCTCCTGGGCAGCGTCACTGCACGGCGGGAGTGACCACGGGCCTGCTAAAGAACTCCCTGCAAATAATTCACACCAACTTGTTTAAAGGAGCAAATGGGTTTAATTATTAGTTACAATCTTGTCAATAATTATCACCCCATCTGTGGGTAATAAATGGCAGCTTCTCACAGACTGCATCATTAGAGTTTAAGGACACCAATGGGGTGCATTAAAATGCTGAGGAAAGCATTGATCTGGTGTAAAAATGCTCTTTACAAATTACAGGCACAGGTCAAGCCCACCAGTGAGTCCTCCCTCTTCCCATCTGATGCCAGCTCGCCCTCTCCCCTCGCCGTGCATCCTCCCAGTACCGCCAGCCCACGGCTGCCAGAAAGACAAAGACCCCAGTCTGCGGTTTGCAGATCTAGACCTTGCACAGGACTTTGAGCTTTATAGAGCAGAGGCTGTGTGGTAATGAAGGGGCTGGTATAAAGCACCACAGCTCCATCCTGGTCAGCTCTGCTGCTTTACTCCCAGAAAGGGGTTGGCTTGGGCATCTTCACAGCGGGTATTAGCCAGTGGACAAGACAAGTAGGAGCACGGAGGCAATGTTTCCAGAAATGCAGCTACTTCTGGGGTGGAAAGGCATCATCAGTCATCACACAGCAGGACTTCTCGGAGCAGAAATGATAACTCCTGGTTGTTTTTTTTTTTCTTTCTATTTGAACTGCAGGCTGGAATATAGGCCGGCAGAATGTAATTATCCAGGCTGGAATTTGGCCAAGATGCTGGGGCTAACAGCCCTACTGTTTCAAAATATGCCACAGTACCCTAAATGATCACATCTTGCAGGATTTGATTTTGCATTTCATCCAAAACAATGTTGGGAAGTTGGTGAGTAGGATAAGCATAAACTAGCCCCATTTATCCCCATACCTGCTGGAAGTTCAGCCTAGAATGGCTCCTGAAAATGGTTTTCACTTTCTGCGCAAAACATTGAAAGAAGTCAGTGGTTTTATTCCCTTTGCAAATTCTCTGCAAGCAGTTTCCTTTTCTTTTTTTCAGTGAAAAATACATCAACTTTCAGAAGGGGAAACTTGACTAAAGCAGGATATTTCCATTTGAAAACAAAAAAGGGGAAAGGGCATTTTTTTCCTCTACAACAGTATTTGGCATATTCACGGGGGGTTTTGTTCGCTTTTTTTTAATTCAGCCTGTTAGGACAGACAGAGGATTAAGATCGCTAATGGACAGTCTGTATTGGCAAACAAAACTAACACCTAAATGATTCTTTGCATGTACAAGTGGTAAACTCTCCATTAAAAAGAGAGCTACGTTGACAGAGGCAGGCTGGACCACGACTGAGCCACAGTGTAAATAAACCTCTGCCAGGGCCCGTACACAGCCCTGTCAAACACCATGCCTCCCATGCTTGCAACCTATCCCCCACTATTAAATAGCTCCAAACGCTCCCTGTTGTTTTGAATGCTATGCAAATATTGGCAGAAGGCTGTACGCTCTGTTTTAAAGACAACTCAGATCACAGCAACGCCAACCAAACTTTTTGGAAAGCAGCATCGGGGCTTGCAGTTTCTCTTTTCCTCCAGTGAATAAAGTTTATCTGCAGAATAAATTGTGGTTTTAGCTGACTCAGGCTGATTGCTAGCTCTTGCCGAGTTTGGCCAATCATCCCCCACAAGGGAAAAATAGGAAAGGAAAAGATAATTTTGAAAAGTCAGAATATTTCCTTTCCTATTTTGGAAGAAGAATGATTGTAATTTATATTTCATGTTGAAACGTCTTCCCTTTGTGAAACATAACTGCTTTTCTAAAAAGGACAGTGGCCATCTATAACCAACACATCTCATTCAGACGGGAAAATTTACAGTGGCCTTCTGTTCTACTGAAACATCTAGAAAAAAATCCACCTTAGGTTAACCAGGGGAAACCAAACCCCTCTTTATTTTCAGTTGGACAAATGAAAGCAAACGCACGAAAGGGACATCCAGGAGCAATGTCAGATGCCACGGCTGCTGGGAGCCCAAGAGGGGAACGTGGAGCCTCGGCGCCCCTGCGCTCTGCGCATCATTTGTTGAAAATCTCAGACTGTCACTTATCTCACACACACCAACCGCACTTAGATGAACTGCCCCAATGCTGCCATTGCCTGCTCACGTTTAGTTTCCATCACATCCCCGTCTGGTGCTGAGGGGAACCTAAAGGAGGAAAATAAACTGAAATGCAGGAAACACCACGTTCAGTTCTTAATCTGCAGCCGTTTGGACTCTGCTTCCAAATATCACGGTAATTCCTTTGGTTTTCTGAAAAATGTAAGCAAACCCTAAAAAGCAGTGTGACTTTTAGAAAGGATATCTTTCTGGCAGCCTGCACCAGAAACAAATTATTCCCATGTTGTAATGCATAATTCACAGTAAGGTCGGCATGAGAACTGGAGCTGGCCACTGCACAAACACAATTCCACCAGCTTAGCGTCCAGCCTCATTCATAGTACCTGCTCTTCTATTTTGTTCCTGCTTAAAAAAAAGTACCGTGTCACTTAACTGACCGACTCCATGCCACAAGCGGTTTGCAAACACACTTGTTTGAAGAAGATACGCCCTGGCTGATTTGGAAAATCCTTGAGCGGTGCATTCAAAATAAATCAGAACTGATTCATGACCAGTTGGGTAAATACAGGGAATGGCGGACCTGGCACAGGTACACCAGCGCCCATGATAATATGCTGAGTTCGCTCCAACTAATTTTGTACCTTCCTCCATTTCACTTTCCGCAAAATTCCCAGCAGATCACTTTACAGCGAGGGATGCGTTGCAAACCAGCGCGTAATGAACAGACAGAGGAGGAAAATCACAAAAGCACATTTGAAAAACTCCCTGAGTAAATATTTGCGTTGGAAACTGGACCTCAAGATTCACCGCGTGCAGCCAGGGGTCAGAAGCATCACGGGTCCGCTCAAAACAAAGGCAGCTTGAAACTGTGGAGCGGGGTCGCGAGTGAGCTGGTCAGAATCAGCATAACCTCACCGGCGTCAGGAGCTGCGTCTTTCATTGGGGCTGAAGCTCCCGACCCCGCGCCTGTGTGTGTACGTGCGCGTGCGGCCACATACGGACCGCAAACCCGCGCGCGCTCACACGTTCCTAAAGTCTCTGTGCATATATTCCCATATTTACAATGAACTGTTTATGAGCAAGCTATCAAGAAAGAGTTTCCACTGAAATTATTCAGTGAATGACTTCAAACAATGAATACATTTCAGGAAATGGCGATTGGCTCCAGAGCAATCCGCGAGCAGAAAAGAAGGCAAAAGCAGTTGAATAAATGGGTGGCTATGAATTACTCATTTAGCTGCATTATCTTCTTGTGGTCCCAATTCAGCAAATGCCTAAATATCCACTTCCCATTAAGGGCATGAATAGTCCCATTGATTCAATAGGGTTATTTTCTTTGCCTTCCATGGGGCAACTCAAATACTTAAATTTAAGCAAGTGCTTAAAGTGCTGTGCTGAATCAGGAGGTATGTCCACACTGTATATACCTGTGTTATACAGAAGGTCAGATTAGCTGATCAAAGAGTCCTTTATGGTCTTAAGATCTATAAATCTATGAATAAAACTAGCCTCTGCTGGAATTGCTTCTCCATAACCTTCCTGAGCACTGAAATTCATCCACACCCCAAAAATATTAATAAAACACCCTGTACTTAACTCTTTTCATATTATACTAAGTGTGCCACTAAATAAACCTCTTAATATTCCAGTATATTTTGCAATGAACATTTTCCCGGTACGCTAGAGCGATTCCTCCTTTTGTGCCATCCAGAACACAATCCCCATGAAATACTGCAGTAAACATTTCTCTGAGTACTACAGCAAACACTACCAGCATTAGCAGATTAACCATTCCACTGAGCGCCATATTAAGCACACGTTTAAATACTGAGAAAAGACGTATAGCTTCCTCTTTCCACTGCGCCTCGTTACCCTGCCGAGATCCATATTTTTCTGCACGGAGTCGACCAGCCCTGTGTGTACCTGCTCTGTTCCCTCCCCTCCCGACACCCCTCCCGCCTCTTTTTTTTTCCTCCTTCTTGTTTTGTTCATCTTGGAGCCATTCTTCTGGCTTGGAAAATTTGTCAGGGGGCAGGAAGCGGGGGATAAAGGGAAGGCAGAGGATTTGGCACATTGTTCAACCACAAAATCAACAACGAATCTATACTGCGTGCGTGCCTCTGCCTCTCTGTCTCAGCGTTGCTGAAGTCTGTTGATGGAGAAACTCAGGTTACCTCCGGGTCCCCCCTCCCTGGACCAAAAGAGATAAGTGGTGCTCTGAAGTAGCAGGTCTTGACTGGTGTAATTTCAAGTTATAAAGCATTGTTTGGGTTTTACAGGTGTACTTTAATGTCGGTGAAATTACCGTGCCAAAAGCCTTCAACGGATTCATCTTTAGCAAGTGTTTAAGAGCCATTGACTCGTCTCTTGTTGCTGACAAACCATCTAGATTCAACCCATGGTTCTGTTCAGCTTTTCTCCTTTCCCTCCTCTCTCTCTCTTTTTCTCTCTCTTTTTTCCTCTTTTTTTTTTTTTTTTTACTAGCAATTTGATGTTTGATCATTTGAGGCAATGAGGCGGAGGGTAATTTACGTTATCAGGGAGGTATGAGGGGTGCTGGGAACCCAGACGCAAGGCCCATTCGCCTGCTAAAGCGCCATCGTAATGTAATGAGACTCCAGTCAAGTGCAGCTAGTAATGGAGAGGAACATTTCCCATTCATCTGCCTACCTGAGACTCCACCGAATACGACAATAACTTTTGCATGGGAGGAGCGGGGGGGACACGGCAAAGGGGGGGGCCGGAGTCCCCACGGCATGACTCCCTCTGTCGCAGGGAGAAGCACCACAGCCTCGTCCTTTAGACCATTGAGGGAAACAAATTAACACAACTCGGGAAGCCACAAACCAGGTTGTTGGAAGTGCTTAACCCTTCCCAGGTCCTTTCCAGCAGGCACCTGGTCAGCACAGGCCTTCCCTGCCCAGCCGCCCCTGCCTGCCCATGACCGGCTCCTCTCCATGGTCCCGCAGCTGCCGCGTCCCGCAGGGGAGGACCAGACCCTCGCGCAGGGGGAGTTTGGGGAGGATGGTGGCACCAGAGCAGGCCAACGGGAGGGTGCCTGCACATCAACAAGCAAAAGTTGAAAAAAGGAGGAAAACAATTTTGCAGAAGTACTCCAAGGCCATTTCCCTCCAAAGGGGTTTCCAAAAAAAGCCCCTTTCCCTGATTGCCCCCAGCCAGCCCCATCACTCGCCCGCAAGCATGGCTTCCTAGTACAGAACCAGAGCCTTGAGAAACCCCCTCCATTTGTTTTTACGCGTGGCAAACAGGACGTTGGGATCGCATCAAACATTTCTTCTAATGCCATGTTTTAATATCAGTCAAAAGACAAACAAAAACCCAATCCTGCCCCACACTTCTAGCACCCTGCATGCCAACCCCCGGGGCGGGGTATGGGGATTTCATTCCCCACAGCCGTGCCAGAGCAGCTGCCTCCTGCTCTGGGGGAGCAGACGCTAACTCTGCTCTGGGGTGTCCCGGGGGGGGCTGGTCTCCCAACAGGGATGAGCATGTTTACATCACCCTGGCTGGTGGGGAAACCGAGGCACAGAACAGCGCCCCGTGCCATGCCTTCATGAATAAAATCCAAGGACTCATTCATTTTTCAGAGAATGAGTTCCCAAGGATGCTGGGAGTCATTTCTGCCTTCCCCCCCGCCTCAAACTCTGCTTCTCAGCCTTGGCCCTTGCCTGTAAAACCCTCCCTGGCTGCAGATTCCCTTTCCCCTCTGCCTGCGTAGCGCAGGGACAGGGCCTCCCAGCAGCACAGTGATAACAACAGTAATACCCACCACCAGCAATAACAACGATACACATATTCAAGTTCTCGCAGGCAACCCTGTTACTCTGCACACTTTGTTTGCAAGCGGAGGGTAATTATAGCTCGAGGGAACCTCCTGGATGCAAACAGATCTCCCAGTACGAAGACCTCAATGTATGCCAAGGGGTGTAGGTGGCTGGGACGAGATTAAGGGGCAGGAGAGATTAATTTCCTTCGGCAGCCTGTCCTGAGCTTGCCATTTGTTCCCAGAACTCAGCCTGAGAAAGGGAAAGAGAGGGAAGGAGAGGGAGAGGGCTCAGCTCCCCCTCCCAGCCCTCACCAAATTCCTGCCACATGGACCCTTCCAATTATATCCACGTTTGAAAGGCTGCTGTCAGGATGAAAGGCACAGAGCAGTAATGAACTGACGATTAATTTGCAGTTGGCTCACCCGGCGCGCGAGCATCTCTCAGGCTCGCTGCATGCGGGTGCTAAATATGACGATGTCAGCAATTGTCAGCCAGAGCCAGGGTTACCCTTAATAAGAGCCTCTCTCTCTGCTGCCTGGTTGCCCGCTGCTGGCTTCCAGGGGCTCCAGCTCGGCTCCCCATCTTCCCAACGGCGAGGGGAGCCCCGGACCAGCCCGACAGCTGCAAAAGTAGCAAGAGGACGGGAAAAGAAATGACCCTCTCCCCTGGCAAAGCTGCAGGAGCAGCTGCCAGCGCTAACTGCCGCTGCCCCTGCCAACTTTGACCTGGGAGAGTTACAGCTTATGCTGGCACGAAAATACCTCAGGATGTGAGCAGGCACGTGAGCACCAGCCATGCCTGGGCTGGGATTCTTTGCAACTCCAGAACTATCAGCAAATATCACAGCCCCTTAATCCATGCTTAAAACAAATCTCTTACTCTCCACCTTCTAAGTCAGCATCACCATGTTGGAGGGGGTGTGGTGGCCAGGGAGCGTGACTGACCCTGAGTTTCGAGCCGGAGCTGTTGTAGAGAAACCCTCCCTGGTATTGTGCAAAACCGGGCTGACAGCAGCTGGTTTTCAGGTAATGCATTAAGGGTCACCATAGCCTGATGGGGTCTGGGCATATTTCCTCTCCTCAGATGCCCTTGCCAGCCCCGGCAGGGAGACAAGAGGCACATGGGGACCACTGTGGCGAGCTCTCCGGGAGAGCACACAGAGGGGTCGGCCGTGCTCCAAAGAATTTCCAGGCTAACCAGCCAAGATGCACCCCGGTGCGGGAGGGACGCAGTGGAGAGTGCTGGATTGACAGGGCTGGGAATACAACCTGCATTTTCTGCATTAAGGGGCCTGTCACCAGGCCACAAGGGAACGCTGCTTTGCAGAGGGAAGCACAACACCTGCTCCAAAGACACAAATATTCAAAGGCAAGAGCTACCTCCTGGCATTGCACGACGACACCCCCTGCACGCTCCCAGGGAAGCCAGGGTGTGCACAATGGACCTGCATATTCCATCCAGCCTTCTGTGTCCGCCCACCAAATCCAGACACATCACCTCCTTTCCTCATTCTCACAACAGGTGTGGGACCCGGGCCTGAGCCATCACTCACTACAAATGTGCTTAACCTTAAAAAGGTATTTTCTTCAACTGTCTGAAGTTGGGCATCCCAAAGCACTGGGGACCTTTGAGAATCTGCGTTCAGGAGGGTCGTAATAAATTCTACTGTGGAGCAAGCATCAGGTGCCTGGAAGGTAGCAAAGCAAAATTCTTCAATGGATGAGGGTCCATGTCTAGGGCATTAGAGGTCTTCATACAGCAGCTTCCTTTTAGACTGTCCAAAGGCCTGTAAAATGCATTTCACATCTCTCATTCACTACATGATCATCCAGATTATGAGCCCTGGCTTCACGGTATTAGGCTGGGCTCTGCAAGGTGGGTGCACTGATTTCACCTTGGGGTGGGCTTCTAGAGCTTCAGAGGGCTGGAAAATCAGCTGCAAATGGCTGAAAAGCCTCTACCTGGAATTATAAACCAAGCACTGTACCCTTCCTGCTGCAAACACTGGCTATCACCAGTACAAATCCCAGAACGTGCACAAAATCCCCAACACCTGCCGTTATAAGTGTGGGATTCCTGTGCAGCCCATGTGGTCAAATATCTTGTCATTTTTACCCTTTCCGCTCTATATAAACAACACTCCTCATCTTCACCTCTTTTGTGGAGGCAGGGACATCAACTGAGATCTCCTTGGGACACTTTTTCTTAGGAAACATCACATCTGAGCTGGCTGGAGCATCCTGTGAATTCATGGCATTTACGGAAGCTGGTGTTCCTCAAAGTAAGGAAAAAAAGCCCTAGAAAAAAATATTCTAGCAAACCGGGTGCCTTTTCTTTTGAGACGTTCTGAAAAACCCTTCTGATAGTTGGTTCAGAATGACATTTAGTTCTAATTTTATTTGGATGCTATTAGACAATGTTTACAGAGCTCAGTCACCAAAACAAGCATCCTTTTTCACCTTGAACAAGACATTTAATTTAATGAAAAGTGATATTGTGGGGTTTCCCCCCATCCCCAGCCTCTTGATTTGCCAAAAAAAAGTTTCAGCAGAACCAAAACCAGATTATGGCCAGGTATGTGTGTCTTTGAAACCGCCTGCAGCTAGAAAGGCTGCTATTCACCCAGCTCTGGTACACGCACAACTTTATTCTGTTGCTACAGTCCTGGGGTGCCCGCACAACTCACTAGCCAGGTTCCCTGCATGAAATCACATTCCCTGCCTGGAGAAACGTACGGAACTGAGAGAGACAAAAAGCATTCAGAGATGGGATCCGCTCAGGAAGCAAACACTCAGGATGGGATGAGGTCCATCTTACAAAAAATGGACATATTATTACTGTCACAACCCCAAGGGTTCCCTGGCAGTGTTTGACCCTGGGTCCTGACGCCAGGAGGAAGGGGGGGACAGTGGTGATGGGCATGCACCACCACCGGCCCTGTAGGTTCTTCACAGCATCCTTCTTTCCTGGCTGCAGGTCTATATGTACCTCATAGGTCTTGCCATAACCACAGATGTGTTTTTACCATGTAATCCCTGCCATCAGAGCCCGGCATTTCAGGCACCTCTCCCAGCATGGCCCTCACACCCTCCCCGAGCTTCCCTGGCAGACGCCTGGGGTGTCCTGCCAGTGGGCGACAGCCCGCTTCCAGCTCACACACCACTTAAAAAGAATTGCCTTCACGAGAGCTTTCCACAAAGACTTTCCAAGCTGCTCCTCCTGCCCGCCGGGCGCACCTAGGCCTTGGAGCGCAGCCTTTTGGCTTTCCCCACGCCTTCCACCCTGCCCGGCTCCCCTCGGGCGCTGCCACGGTGGCCGCGCTGTGCCTCGGCGCGCAGCGGGCGGTAGCCGAGCCACGGCACCGACGCCGCTTGGCAGGCACTCCTAGCGACACTGCGTCCACGGGAGAGCCAAACGCAGCCCTTGGAGAGACAAGGGCTCCTCTGCAAAGGAGACCTGAGCCCTTTAAGGAAGAGAGAGGAACAGAAATCAATTGTCTGCTTGCCTTCCTCCCCGGGCTCCCCTCTCCCCCTCCTCCATCACCACCACCACCACACATGCACCCTATTCACCCTGCTGGAAGGTGACATTTGCTATTAACCTTATATTGGGCCATTTTGTAAATCAATGTCACTTACATTTAATAACAAGTGTAATCAAAGGAATTATGCAAATTTAATTTGATGCTTCTTGAATTATGCAAATCTGCACCACATATAATGGCTTCTGACATGTGCCCAGTTGGAGAACGTTCCATTACCTCCTCTCTTATTACCCCTATTATTATTTTTATTTTTTTATCCTGTGGTGGGGGGGAGGGAGAAGGGAGGAAGCAGCGGTTAGGCTTGGAGGCAGGGGGGACAAGCAAGTGCAGGGAAAGAGAAGGGAAAGAAGAGGGGTGGTGGAAGAAAAGAGCTCCTTTGCCTGCATTTTGAGTAGAAAAGCCTCCTGAAGGCATTTCTGTTATTGTTATTGCAGAGCAAGGAGAGCGGGGGGGGGGGGGGGGGGGCGTGGAATGGGGATGGGGGAATCATTTCCCATGAATGGCTTTGCAGGCAATAATACTATAAGCCTCTGATTCTAAATTACTGCCCTTCCAGTCCTATCTCCAGCACGATATTACTCTCCTTGGCCTCTTCTTCCTGAATTACCAAGCGAGCTGGGGGAGGGGGAGGGAAGAGGGGGCAGGACCCACAGAGTGGAAAATGCAGGATCAGGGTTTGAAAGGGTGTTTCGGGTGTTTTTGCTCCACAGCCACCCCAGGTACCCCCACAGCCTTATTCCTCCCGCTAGGGCCCCAGGAGAATAACCGTTCTTTTCCCCTTGGCTTTCCCACTGCTTACTTGTGTTCTTGCACATCACCCCAAGAACAGGGAAAAAAAACACTACACGGTGGATGTGCCACAATCTGCAATATCCCCAGAAACCTGGGGCATCTACAGCCAGTGACGCCTCAAGTTCCCCGCTTTGCAAGCACTTCGCCATCTCCAGCGCCAGACGTCAGTTTGGACCAGCCTCTTTCTCCATTCCTTCTGCTTTTCAGAGGCAACAAGAGGATTTGGTGACCACAGAGTGGCTCTGAAAGACAGCGCAGTGGTGGTAGCAGAACGTATGACGCTGGACCACGTTTTCCTCTGCTGGACCACGCACAGCGGCTGATGAGCGACTCCTGCCACAATAACTCGTGCAGTGTGACCTTGGGCCAGACCACTCCCACCGCTGGGTCCTGGTGTCCTCACACTTGTGCAAAGCAGATAAAGAAAACAATCTGTCTTTTGAAGGAGGAGAAGAAAGAGAAGACAAAATGCATTTTTAAAAGTCTGCGTGCTCCCCTAATGTGAACTGATACACGTTACGAGAGGAGGGTACCAGCACGGCCCCGTCATTCCTACACAGCAGAGAGCCACTAGGATCACAAGTCTCCCCACTCTGCATTTGAGAAGTGAAAGGCAGGGGAGGATTTCCACACTTCCCATTCAATTTACACTTGCCATGTTTCCTCCCAGAACTCTTCCAGAAACACTGATTTTTTTCCCTTTTTGCTCTAAATATTTCTGCTTTATTACATGGCCCTACAAGACTGCAGGTTTTTCTCTAATGGAAGATAATTTCCAGAAACATACCCTGCATCTATATTTTAAACATAATAAACCCCAAAATATGTCCAGATTAATTTTTTCCTGTCAATAGCTCAAATTCCTTTTTAAAGCTAAAGAAAATTTTTTGGGTTTAATGGAAGGATATTTCATCTGTTATCAAAAATATGCTCTCATAGACATTTTACTGAGAGGAAGCTGTTCCTACTCTGCCCAAACTGAAAATCATTTGAAGTTCATTGTGGAAAATGCCATGTTTCAACCAGTCCTTGGCAGCATGGCTTCCACTGATGATGGGGTAAGATGGATGTGCTTACCCCATTTCAAGGCTAGCTTCTGCTGGGCTTGGAAAAGAAACATGCAGCTCGTCCAGGGGGTGCTGCTGGTGTTACCTTTCAAGCCCTGATGGTATTTGGCAGCTTGACCAGCAGCTCCCCAATGCCACCGGCACTCCACCGATGCCACCACTGCTCCGTAGAGCCTGTATGGAAAAGAAGGGTGGATCTTCTTCTCAAGAGCTGCAGCTGCAGGTAGAAATCCTGCTGGGAGGCCTTAGTCCGGCATCTTCTCTGGCCCTTGTCCAGGGAGCCCAGCCCACGCTCTCCATCCCCCAGGACTGCGGTGCCTGGAGGGAGGGTGTCAGCAGAAACATCAATAACGGTGTCTGGCACTTGCTCACCCCTGCCTGAGCTTGTTGATTCACTGCCCAGAGACAGCGTCTGTCATTAGGAGGCTGAAGAAAAGAATGACACTCATTTCAGAGTCAGATACATCAATAACCTCTGAAGTCCTCCTCAGCCCAAGGCTTCTGGACTGCACAGAGGACTTGCCTTGCCTTGCCTTGCCTTGCCTTGCCAGCAGACAACCCCCATTGCTCCCCATGGACATGGGGGTGGTCGGAACCTGCTCCCATGGATATGGGGGTGGTTGGAACCTGCTCCCATGGACATGGGGGTGGTTGGAACCTGCTCCCAGTCCCTGGCACCAGTCGCTGCACTGGCAGATTAGCAGGAGGGAGCCCATCACAAAGTGCTGGAGCTGAAGCACCACTGCTGTGGGTGCCCACCTCACACAGCCCCCGGCCCCGAAGGCACTTCTGGGGAAGCAGGTTAATGAGTGCGTGGAGCTGAACTTGTCCCTGGTGCTAAGCCTGCTGAGGTCAATGAAGGTACCAAACAGCCCATAGGGTCCTATTCCTGAAATCAAGAGTTATGTAGCAGATGGAAATGCTGCTCCTGCAGAGAGAGCTCAGCACACTACATGCTGTCTCATGGCTGGTGTTTCTGGGCTTATCTCCCCACAGAGCTTTTCAGGAGGATGTCTCTGAACAACTCCAACAGCGGATATTCCAGGAAAAGGGGTCTGTGCTGGGGGTTGTTGGAAATAGCTGTGGGGACCAGCCCTGTGGGGGGTAGAAAATGTCCTGCATGCTACACTACAGCCAGCAGCACCAGGCGCAGAGCTAAAGCACGGTGTATCGATGACTGTTGTAACAGGGGCTTAGTGCTGTCTGTGTGTTCCTCAACGCCAGCCCCAGCTGGAGGATGCCAAGTATAATAGAGCAGCCAGAAGAGCCTAAAAGTGAAAGCCTTTTTATCAGGCCACCTGTTTCCTGGAACTTAGGTCCTGATGCTATAGGTTGATTCAGAAATGGGCAATGCAATGTTCCCAAGTCTAGGCTGAAATACCTTTGTGCCATTGCTGGGAGAGGGAATTTTTTTGGCTTGCGCCATGGGGGGGGATGCTGGGTTTCCCCAGGGTAAATAAATAGAGTGGGGAAGTGCCTCTGAAAGCCATAATTGACACAAGGGCTCTAAAAGGGACGGCTCCCAGTGGGAGACCATGCTGCTTGAAGTTTTCTTGCTCTCCCCTTCCCTGGAAATCACAGGTCATTGCTTGCAGCCACCTCCTCCCCACTAAAACTGTAACCAGCGAAGAGCCATAAAAACACCGAAGCACAGAAAGGCTGGGAATCTGAGCTGATGAGAAAGGGCACGCTGACAAAATGACCATGGCGCATCCTGGGAAGCAGTTTGGAGGGAGCAGGGTGGGACCGTGCAAGAGAAGACCTCCTGGGGGAAGATGGTGAAGGCTGCAGAGGCAGCAGAGGCAGGGTGGAGGAAGGCCCCTGAGACATCTAGCAGCTGTGTGGAGAGGAGTTTACCAGGAAAACTTCATGACACGTGCCGAGGCCTTGCCACCCCGCTCCCAGAAGGGACTCAATCTCTATTGCCCTTGATACTTTACGCCATGCCCAGAGCAAACATTTATTTGCTGGCCAGAGCACCTGGCATGGTCTTTTTCATAAAAATAAACTTTTAAAGGAGACCTGAAGAAGAAATGGAATTATAGACAGTCCTACTTCTGACCCAGGTCCCAGCTCTTCCACTGTTACCTGTGCTTGGCCAGGATGTACTGGTGCTAATCACCGTCCTTCCTGCTCTGTGCCTCAGTTTCCCCACCTGCAAGGTGGAGACGACACAGCAGACGCTCACCCCGCAGGGCTGGCACAAACCCCACCAGCAGTGACTCTTCTGCAATGGCATCAGTGGAGGGACCTCTTGCTTAGCAAAGAAAAAAAAGGGTGCCGAGGTCGAGGCTGGGAAGGAAGATCTCCCCACTTTCCCTTGCCCTGGCAATGCCAGAGGACGGGAAGTTTCACTGGGAAGGCACCAAAGTTTTGCCTTCCTTCTAGGGCAGATGAAAGCGGGATAGCAGTCACATTTGATGTAGGGTGGGTCATACGTAGGAATGAGACCTAAGAGCTAAACAAGAACCGCGGGTCAATGCCACATAAGAGACTAAACAGTTCAGCTGATCTTCTATAATGAGATAATCATATATTTTGTTGTTATGTTTTTAGAGGCTTTTAGGTTCTGCGTTACATAATTTAATTACTGCAAAAAGATCCAGGAGTCAAACATTTGGAAAAAAAACTATTTTGAGGATAAGGACTGCCTTCTTATGAGCACGACTGGGCTTTGCAGGGACAGAGTCTCCCAAGGCCCATTTTAAGCTGGCAGGCATCTGATGAAATGTAGAAGCAACAGAGTGGGGGCCGGAGGGAGCCGGTCTCTTTTGGAGCAACTTCCTCCCAGCACCCCGAAAGTTTTGGCAGATCCTGCTGGCACGAAACCCCACAGCCTGCTTCCCACACTGAGCTGCAAAAAGTCCTGACACATGCGCTAATGACAGCAAGAATGTCTAACATCTGTTAGATGGGAAAAACAGCGAGGCCCCATGGAGATCTCTCTCTAGATCCACTTGCTGTAAGGTCCACTTACCACAGGCCCCTGGCAAAAGTTAGCATCACCCTGCTCTGGCTCTCTCTCACACCCCAGCCCAGCCTCCCCTGGTTCAGGCGGTGGTCCCACACCTTTGCTGCCTGCATCCGGGCCCAGAGATGCTGAAGAGATTCCGGGCCCCCTCAGAGGGGCTACCCTCGGTGATGCCACAGGAGTCACCCATCGAGCGCTGCTTTTGGCCTGGTGGAGCAAACTCACCTGGGTGCAAGCCCATCAGCATCAGTGGAGCCTCACGGGGGCGAGTCCTGCTTGCTCAGCCTGCCTCCAGCACCTGACGCTGCGTGCAGAGAGCACAGCGGTCTGTTTTTTCTCTCTCCCCCTTTCAATCCTGCCCATTTTTCATTCCTCTCGTTCCCTTTTCCCAAACACATGGGTGCAGCGCTGCTTGGAGAAAGCCCATGGAGTTAGTCCTGCTTCATCCTGGGGCAGTTCGGCAGAGACGGTGGTCCTCTGATTTCTTCTCATACACCCTTTCCAAGAAGCCGGTCCTTGGCACTGCAGGGAGAGGGATTATTTGATCTTTATTAATTTATTGAAGGGAAGGAAGACGGTGGAAATTGCAATGAAGGGGACAGCCAG
This sequence comes from Phalacrocorax carbo, assembly GCF_963921805.1. Lineage (NCBI taxonomy): Eukaryota > Metazoa > Chordata > Aves > Suliformes > Phalacrocoracidae > Phalacrocorax > Phalacrocorax carbo. The sequence continues at coordinate 1,563,682 of NC_087524.1, read as the reverse complement.
CAAGATGGCAAGGAAGAGAGGTTAAAAATGAAGTCATCATCTAATTGGCCTGCAGTGAATTATTCACATGTATAATCTTTTTAAAAAAAAAAATTCAGCACAAGGCAATGCAAGTAAATGCTGTTCATGTTTAAAAGTCATTTCCATAAGTAAGTGCAATTTCTCTACTGTTTGCCCCTGTTTAATGAAGTGAAATCTTGTTTGCATTCCTCCCAATTTCCCAACGAAAGGCGCCCAAGCGTTTGCACCAAAATTACTCGGCCCAGATTAAAACCCTCCAACACTTTAAAAAAAAAAAAAAAAAGAGAAGGGGGGAAAAATCAGACTTATTTTTAAAATGCCTTAAGTGCATCCCAGCATCCTAATTTATTTTTAGACACTCGTTATTAAGAGTAGTAGTAAGTTTCCCCTTCTCTCTCGCTCTCTCTCTTATTTAAATGAACTTAATGGCAATAGATGCAAATGTCTGGGAGAGGAAAATAGTTAACATTTATTTATTCTTACTGTTGTCTCTTCCCTGGCTGGTGTCATTAGAACAGTTCGTTGCATCCCATTCGCTCCCATTAGCTCTGCTATCAGAGCCACCCAGCACGACTCCAGCACGGCTCGAAGTGCTTTCTGCGGCCCACATAGGGACTACATCATCATCTCTGAGGCACTGGCTTAATGACAAGAAAAAAAATCGGAATATATTGCACAACGATCTGGGGAAACAACAACAAAACCCACCGCCGATGCCGATGTCGCCGCCCGACGCCGTCTCCCCTTGACCCGGGGCGCGCAGCCCTGCCTCGGCCGGGTGGGTGGACAGACAGACGGACCGGCCGTGGCGCCGGGACAAACATGCCTTCACAATTCATTGATCCAGGCAATGTGCAGAGAAATACGCCAATGGGGACCTGGAGTCCTTGGAAACGTGCTCGTGAAGACCCAGCGAGACTGGAATGGGTTCAAACAGCTGCTCGGCACCGGCAGAGCCATCTCCCCCCGTGACGTGGGGCCGCCAGCCGGCTGGCTCCTGGCTCCCTGATGCGGGCAGAAGCTACCAGCCAGGGCTGGTGGCAGGGTGGGGGACTTGCACCCCCTTGCTGGACCAACCCTGGTTTCCCCTGTGCCCCCGCTGCTCCCCAGCGGGAGCTTTTCCTAAAGCAAAGCAGACCAGCGCACATATGTGAGCAACTGCGTTTCTCGGGGCTGCGCGACCCAAGCTGCCGGCTCCAGTTGATGGCACATGTCACCTCGCGTGGTGACCTCGCAGGGCGCATTGTCCCACTGCTGTGGGGATAAGGGGCTTACCCCTAAACCCCCCTGGGCAGCAGGGGCCGAGGGCCAGCACCGGTAGGCGGCAGCTCAGAGAGGCAGGTGCCCTGGTGCCCAGGAGAAGTGGCCAAAACCCACCATCCCCCGAGCACCGGGGTCCTCTCTGACCCCCTGGAAGTGGAGGTGGCCATGGCCCACCCTAGAAGGACAAAATCCCTTTGCAAGCTAGAGGGAGATGACAGCTCCCCTGCCCAGAAACTCTGTGTGGTTTGGGGTCTTCTGAGCCCTCCACCCTGCAGGCGGCACATGGGCGAGGGTGGCAGCGAGCGCGGGAGAGGGAGACCAGGGCTCGGTGATGGCACCGGCTGACAAAGCAGCATTTGGGAGGGAGGACATCAGCATCTGCAGCGCTGACACATAAAAAAGAGGTGGCAGCTATTGCAGGCGGGGATGGAGCCGTGCGAAGGGCCCTTCCCCCCTCCACAAAGTTGACATTGTCTCCCGTGATAACTTTTCTGCTGAGGTAGGAGACACTTTACTGCAGAGTTGCACACAGCAAGTAGCTGCCCTCCCCCCCCCGCCCCTTCCCATCCTCTCCCTCTCTCTCTCTCTCTCCAGCATCATTTACATCCTTAATTAGCTGTAATTCTGCAGTGCTCATTAGGGAAGGACTGGAAAATATCAAGGAGCCCACAAGCAGGGGGCTTCGGGGAAGAGGGAGGAGAAGAGGGATGGGGGCATCAGGCTGAGAGGGGATGCCCGAGGCTGGATTGTGGAGTAAGGGGCCAGGAGCTACTGGCTTAATTCAGGTGGGATGATTACACTAATTTGGGAGCACCGATCCAGCGATGGGGTTAAAGAGGCCACAGCGTCCCACCCAGAAAGGCAGAAGACTTGTCCGGGGGATAGCGTCATCTCACCAAGAGGACTTGTTCTTACCTCCTTGCTCGCAGATGATGTCTCTCTGCTGGGTCATTCAGTGCCCCACGTTCTTGAAGTCAACGGCCAGGTGGAGGAGGAGGGCAACCTTCCCCTCCAATGCAGGGAGCTACACAAACTTGTTCTCTGCTCCAGCCTCGCAAGTAATTATCCAGCAAAGAGGTTTCTCTGGAAAATTGCAGCTGACTGGGATAAAGCGCTTCTGCCAGGTGTGCCACTGTGCAGCAACCTTTTGGCTGGAGGAAAAACAACCCAAAAGTGATCTAGAAGAAAATCTGAATGAGTGCTTAACTGTTTTTTAAAGCAGATGCTCTCCTGACTTGACACAAGGAGGGGTGAGCATCCTGAATTTGACTTCAGTGACCAATAAAATAACCAACAAGCAAGAAATTAGGACTTGAAACCATAGTCAAACTTTACATTCCAGGTTGTTGAACGAAATATATCCTTCAACCCCAAATGGCCAAACATTGTGACGTTTTATTGTTGGTCCATATATTTGATATAATTACTTTGGGGACCAGCAGCAGATCTGGGCACTTCTAGTCTGGACGCCCTTTCACTCGGAAGTATACAAACACAGAGAGCACCAAGTCCTCCCTCTGCACAGCATCAAGGTACAAGACCATTAAGGACATACTATTGCCTCCTTGCCTTAGCTGGAGAACAGAGAACAAAGAGATCAAGTGAATTGGGCAAGGACATAAAGGAAATCTGTGTCAGAGCCAGGCGGTGACCCCAGATTTCCTGATGTCTGTCTGTGAATTGCTAGTTTCAAGCCTTGCAATTCTGGGCACATACTTGGCTATTTTTAATTCACTGCCTAGCTGTATCTTTGCTTGAGGTTACATGTGCACGTAGAAAAGTCTGTCTGGGAATTCAGTGACGTTCGTGAGGATGGTCTTTGCAAGTCCCTCCTCCTACTTCTCCCTTTCTGGCAACAATGTGAGCCTACAGATTGAGCTGTGATGGGGTGTCCACCACAGACTCAAATGGCTACCAGAGCGTGTGGGATTATTTACAAATATATAGAACCATCAGGGATGGGAAAGACCCTTAAGCTCATCAAGTCCAACCGTAAACCATAAACCTTGCTTTAAGTGCAAGCCCAGTTACTTAAACCTTACAGTTTCCTCCCAGGAGGGAAAATGCACTGCCTTCAGGACAAATGCTTACGCAAAGCACGATACCCTGACAGAAAACACAACGAAGGGAATCTAGGTGCCCTGATCCCCTGTGTCTGACTCTCAATATGACAAAATACTAATACTTACACTGTCGAGAAATTCGTAACAGGAAGGTCCGTGACGGAGCGGAGGTACTTCTCAGAGGCGACGCGTTGCGCTCATATGGGCATGTGCGCAAATGAGCACTGGCACATCCAAGTACCTTCCTCTTTTATTAACATCTTCAAATTCCTGTTAGTGTTTAGATGAAACTTGCCGTAACAGAGAATCAGAATAAGCAAACGTGCCAGAACAAGTCACGAGAAAGCCCCGGAGAAGTACGGACTTTTTAGAAGCGCCAAAGACCTTTGCAAAACAGCATTTCAGTGATTTGTATCATTGGCTCTGAAGCCCAACACAGGTTAACTCCCTTCACTCTTACCCAAGACAACTTATTTACATCATTCAAGCAAAGAGAAATCTGGCCCATCTTGCTGTTTTTACGTCTCCCTTTTTCTGTAGTGTTTCGTACATAGATTTCTAAGGCCTTTACAAACAAGATAAAATTTCCAGCTCCACTCTACATGAAATCCTGGTTGCAAAGAAGTAGCAGCGGAGCAGAGACTGCCTGGATCTCCTTGCAGTGCTTTAAGGAGCAGCTTCTCAGCACTTCCAAGGGACCATTTAGTCAAGGTTCCCAATGACAAATTGACAATGACAAACCTTCAGAATGGATTTTTTTTCCATTACCACTCTAATATTCGAGAAGAAAGAAGACGATCAGGAAAAAAAAAATGCTAGATCCACATGCCTATTAGACATGTTCAGCCGGTACAAGGGAAGACGCCTCATCATCATGTGGCTGCAGAAGACAGGGTGCCAGCTGGCTTCGAGGCCTCCCTCTCCGCGGCCTTAGCTCTGCCCTCGTGATGTGGGCAGCTGGCAGGACTCTGCAGAGGGTAAATACCCACTCCCAGGCATCCCCAGAAGAGCTTTTGGAAGTGGAAGGAGCTGACTGTGGCTCTTGCATGGCTCACAACTGCAAAGGGCAGCTCCTGGGCAACAGCTCTCACTTGCAGGAAGGCGTCTGCACTCTCCCGCGCACAGCATTCAGTGATTTCCTCCAAAATGGCTCAAAAGGGTCTTTTGCAAATTGCTCGTTAGTGGGCTCTTTGATACCTAGAGTACCAATGACTGGCGTCATTCGCACAGCCTATTTGCCATCCTTACATTTTCCTCTACTTCATCCTTCTGCCTGAAAGCTCAGAGGAACAGCGGGAGCTTGCCTTTTGCCTTGCAGCATTAGTCAGAAACCCCAAGCTCAGACAAACTGAGTCTGGGATGAAGTGAGGCTAAGCAGATGCCTAGAAAAACAGGTGAAGTATGAACCACAGATACTCAGCTATGAGCCACCACTCCCGCAGTTTGGTTTCAGAGCCGGCTGTACAGCGGCTGAACCAAAGGCGTGAAGTTGTGTTGCACGCGACTGTCGGAATCGGCAGCAAATCCAGCCTAGGCTGATCTCCAAACGGATACAAGTAAGGAGGAACAAGCCGGCACGCACAGAAGCGAGCTCTTTTGTGTGTGTGTGTGGACAGGCATGTGTGTGCGCACATTTACATTTTCGTGTGTGTTGGGGTGTGCCCGATCCTGCACATGCAACCCATCCTGCGACCCATCCTGCGACCCATCCTGCGACCCATCCTGTGACCCATCCTGCAGCCCATCCTGCGACCCATCCTGCGACCCATCCTGCGACCCATCCTGTGACCCATCCTGCAGCCCATCCTGCGACCCATCCTGCAGCCCATCCTGCAGCCCATCCTGCGACCCATCCTGCACCCCATCCTGCAGCCCATCCTGCAACCCATCCTGTGACCCATCCTGCGACCCATCCTGCAACCCATCCTGCAGCCCATCCTGCAGCCCATCCTGCAGCCCATCCTGTGACCCATCCTGCGACCCATCCTGCGGCCCATCCTGCGACCCATCCTGCGACCCATCCTGCAGCCCATCCTGCGACCCATCCTGCAACCCATCCTGCAGCCCATCCTGCGACCCATCCTGCGACCCATCCTGCAGCCCATCCTGCAGCCCATCCTGCGACCCATCCTGCAGCCCATCCTGCGACCCATCCTGCGACCCATCCTGCAGCCCATCCTGCAGCCCATCCTGCGACCCATCCTGCGGCCCATCCTGCGACCCATCCTGCGACCCATCCTGCAGCCCATCCTGCAGCCCATCCTGCAGCCCATCCTGCAGCCCATCCTGCGACCCATCCTGTGACCCATCCTGCGACCCATCCTGCGACCCATCCTGCGACCCATCCTGCAGCCCATCCTGCGACCCATCCTGCGACCCATCCTGCAGCCCATCCTGCGACCCATCCTGCGACCCATCCTGCAGCCCATCCTGCGACCCATCCTGCGACCCATCCTGCGACCCATCCTGCAGCCCATCCTGCAGCCCATCCTGCAGCCCATCCTGTGACCCATCCTGCGACCCATCCTGCGACCCATCCTGCGACCCATCCTGCAGCCCATCCTGCAGCCCATCCTGCGACCCATCCTGCGACCCATCCTGCAGCCCATCCTGCGACCCATCCTGCAGCCCATCCTGCAGCCCATCCTGCGACCCATCCTGCGACCCATCCTGCAGCCCATCCTGCAACCCATCCTGCGACCCATCCTGCGACCCATCCTGCGACCCATCCTGCAGCCCATCCTGCGACCCATCCTGCGACCCATCCTGCGACCCATCCTGCGACCCATCCTGCAGCCCATCCTGCAGCCCATCCTGCGACCCATCCTGCGGCCCATCCTGCGACCCATCCTGCGACCCATCCTGTGACCCATCCTGCAGCCCATCCTGCGACCCATCCTGCGACCCATCCTGCGACCCATCCTGCGACCCATCCTGCAGCCCATCCTGCAGCCCATCCTGCAGCCCATCCTGCGACCCATCCTGCGACCCATCCTGCAGCCCATCCTGCAACCCATCCTGCAGCCCATCCTGCAGCCCATCCTGCGACCCATCCTGCAGCCCATCCTGCAGCCCATCCTGCGACCCATCCTGCAGCCCATCCTGCGACCCATCCTGCGACCCATCCTGCAGCCCATCCTGCAGCCCATCCTGCGACCCATCCTGCAGCCCATCCTGCGACCCATCCTGCGACCCATCCTGCGACCCATCCTGCAGCCCATCCTGCAGCCCATCCTGCAGCCCATCCTGCGACCCATCCTGCGACCCATCCTGCGACCCATCCTGCGACCCATCCTGCAGCCCATCCTGCGACCCATCCTGTGACCCATCCTGCGACCCATCCTGCGACCCATCCTGCGACCCATCCTGCGACCCATCCTGCGGCCCATCCTGCAGCCCATCCTGCGACCCATCCTGCGACCCATCCTGCGACCCATCCTGCAGCCCATCCTGCAGCCCATCCTGCGACCCATCCTGCAGCCCATCCTGCGACCCATCCTGTGACCCATCCTGCAACCCATCCTGCGACCCATCCTGCGACCCATCCTGCGACCCATCCTGTGACCCATCCTGCAGCCCATCCTGCAAAGTGCGCAGATGCCAGGAGAGGAAGGGGTCCTCCCCAGGCTGCACAGCGCCTAAAGTGTGGGTGAGAGTCTTCGGCCAGCTACTGAATACCTTGAGGCGTCAGCTGTAAGGGTTTATTTCCAGTACAGAGCATTTCCCCCGCTAAGAGTCAATGAAACCTTTTCTGCAAACCTCTCTCAGGCACCACACAGAGAATGTGACACCAAGGAAACGTCGGGGAAGAGTTCTGGTCAGGCAGGCTATGGTAACCTGGGGAGAAAGCCTACCCCATGAAAAGAGACTGCTCGTGTAATTTGCAGAGATACTTGGATGACTGAATAGCATTGTTCTTCACTCCCACTTCGCAAATATTCTTTTGGTTTCCAGCAACACTTTTCTCCATCTCCCTAATTCTTTCACACGAGCTTGGAAGAGACGCAGATTTGCTCCATGCAAGCTTTCCTGGTGGTATCGCCTGTAGCGACTCCCGCCAGGAGGAGCTGGGAGGAGAAGGGCTCTGAACTGGCCCAGCCTGCATCCCCAAACTGCTTCACTGAGGCTGCCTGCAGCGCTGCAGCAGCTGGGACCCTGCCAGCCTCCGCTGGCCCGCTCTCCCCTCCGCGCCCCTGCCCCAGCTCTGCAGCCAGCTCAAACCCTTCACCCAGGCACAGCCTCCTGACGGGACTTTGCTTCCTCTCTGTGGCCCAGGTCCAGGCACAGTTCTGGAGCATGTCCTCCAGAAACCGGCCCTCTCTCAGCAGTCAAAGCCAAGCCTAACAGTGCCTCCTGCTGAACCTGCTGGCACGGCCAGCGCCTTGCTCCTTGGGCATCCTGATCTTTCCCGCAGGGACTCAGGCAGTGACAGGCAGGGAGATTGATAGCAAGGAAAAGCAGCAGATGAAAAGTAAACTCACACTACATAAATTCTTAAATGATTTTTATAAGGACACAACATTGTAACAACTTGCCAAGAACAACACCGAAATTATTTCAAGGTTTCCCATTTGTTTGTAAAGTGAATATTGAAAGTGCAGGCAGCAGTCTCCTCGCGTTCCCCTGGGAACTGTTAGTGTCCGTAGTAACGAGGTCATTCCTTTTTTATTAGGAGAAGGGTTTCTGTAAAGTTAAATGTGCTGACAGCCTCTTGCCTTTGATGTTGGGTTTCACCTCAGTCCCTCCTGCAGATATTGCTGCTCCTCCCTCGCAAAGACACATCCCTGACAAACAATCTCCCCTCTGTCTTCCCTCCTTGTTTGTTTAGATGCATGATAGGCAGCTCTGTTAAAGGGCAGCGCACGAAGGCGGGCTGGTGTTTCAGTGGACGGGAGAGATGTGAGAGATTTGGTTGCTGTAATTAAGTCAGTCGTCATTCTCCCAAACTGCCGGGACTCAGTACCCTTCATTTTATTGACCAGACAGATAATTGCAGTGACAGCAGTCACAAACCCCCCAGTTGCAGTTGCACTAAAATTGCTGTGGTGCCACGTTCAGACAAACGCGGGACCCACAGAGCCCTTGCCGCAAAGCCCGGCCTGGAAGGGGGGGCGGGGAGCAGCACCCCAGCCCCAAGCCTACCCCGGCAGGGCTCTCCTTGCCCTGCGGCTACAGAGACAAGTCCTCCCCCTCTGCAGAGCGGAAAAACCCTTCCCCAGGAGGACACACAGGAATCCCTGCCGTTGCACCATCTCAGTTATCACAGCCCCTGCTGAAGCACCCTCCCCGCCCGGGGACCTGGGCATCCCTGCAGAGTGGCCTCCAGGCACCGCGT